>NC_047018.1:51740631-51985317 GCF_902652985.1 Pecten maximus | reverse complement strand
TCTATCACTCACTTTGCCTCAATGTACACCTCAATTATCTGAAGTAATAAGCTAACAATTTAAACGTTGTCTATAAGAATGTAACCTACCGTACATGCCCTTTCCGCCGCCCATACCCACGCATCTCCATCACCCACCGACATATAGTATATACACAGCAGACCTGTCATGATTAGGTTCTATCTATTACCGTATACACGTTTGTCATCAAACAACAACGATTTATTCATGAAAACAACAGTATAAAGTCTAACACTTACCTTCGAAACTCGAAGCCATTTTATTTGCCGAATCGAATTCGGAAAAGGACCCCGATCCTCCAGACGCTTTGAGTTAAACACGCATGTGAAATTATGGGAACTTCCTTACGCGAGGGAGCGAGAGTGCGAGGACGGCCGTTAATGACTAATCTCGCGTTCTCGCGTTCTCGACTTTAGGTCGAGAACGCGAGAATGCGAAAAACGCGACGGCGAGGGAGCGAAATCGCGACGGGCGAGAGTGCGAGATTAATCTCGCGTTTTCGCCGTCGCGTTTTCGCATTCTCGCCGTCGAGTTTTCGCATTCTCGCGTTTTCGCTCTTTCGCAATCTCGCGTTTTCGCTCCCTCGCCGTCGCGTTTTCGCATTCTCGCGTTCTCGACCTAAGGTCGAGAATGCGAGAATGCGAGATTTGATACTTGGCCCTAACGAGCCACCATACAATGGTCCAGATAACACCAACATACACAAATTGCACCGAATCTCGGCCCACCGATGTCGCCTAGTGGGAGGTATAGCTCGTATTTCACCGTTGTTACTAAAAATAGACATTAAAACTTAATTTTTCTTAAATTAAAATAATTCCAGTTGACATCGAATATTGTGATTGTTATCAACACAGCAACTACATAATACCTACATGTATAATCTGGCATCACAATATACAGCCATGAATGCACAGTTAGGCTTAAAATCTGTTGACCAGGAAGCAAATTTTTCGACCGCTGGCTATAGTTCTCGGGGCTATAAATAGCCCCAGAGAACTAAAAACGTGGACTTCTCCGACACCATTTGGTTTCGTTTTTGTGCAGATACAATGATATCCGAGAATTCCACGTTTTACTATGCGCTTTAGCCCTACACAAGGCAGTGTCAGGGCCAGAGGAAACTCGGGCTGTGCTAGATATCAAACTGTAACGTGCATGTAGTCAAAATCCTCCCATTTTTGGGCGTTATCACAGAGGCCCCACATATACCGAGTGGGTAATTTGACCAATTTCTTAATATGGTGTTGGATTGGAATTCCGCAAAATTTTAACTCTTTTATATTGAAAGTTACTGTAAAGATGACAAGTTAAAACGCTTTCGTTTGGAAATAGAAATTAAAAAAATTGAATTGGTTCCCCGTGTTAAATATACATCTTCCGGTCACCGTTTCCAAGGAAGTGGCAGACATTTTAGTTGAAGTCTACTTGGATACGAGACTTGGGATTTGTGCCTATAAAAGCGCGCATGCACGTAAGACCGCATCCGGAACTCCTCGGGTTATAGCCAACCAGAGGATGATCCGAATGGAGACCGCATCCAGAACTCCTTGTTTTTTTTTTTAAATACATAGCAACCCGAGGATGATCCGAATGGTGAGACCGACTATCATTATATCAATGTCAGCGCAACGCAACACACCGCTCCACTATAACAAGAGCTGGTGGAGAACAGGATATGCTGTTGTAAGTTGAATAAATATATTAAATAATTGCTTTTGGACCTATTTCTTTTATCTTTTGATAATATAATATATATATAATAATATTATCCTAATGAGAGTTTTCTCCCTTGAAAAATGTGGAACCATATCTGTTTTATTCCCCCCCCCCCCCCCCCCCCCCCCCCCCCAACTCCAGCAAGGGATAGTTTAACCCCCACAGGGACCCTAATACCATGTATAACTATACCTTTCAACACTCGCAACATAAACTTAACGCAAACATGTTCTAAGTCCAAAATTTAAAAAAAAAAACGTACAATAATACATTAACCTAGCATGTGATATTTTTCTAGGCCCCTGTGTTTCGAAGACTAAAAATAGACGGGTTCTCGAGTACAAGTTTACATCTAGTCTATCGGTGTTAAATAAACATTGTATTTGTATGTATAATTGAAGTAGGAGTGGAACAAACGCACGGCCAGATCGGAGTTCGAACCCGGGACCTCCGAACACTAGCCGGATGTTCTATCAATTGATGAGCTACCTGGTCGCCGATGATCGACCTGGTTCAGTTCCGCTACATAATTGTATAATAATAAGTTAAAACTCGTCTAATGTACGCCAACAAGCAAGATTTACACGGCAGCTTCGGGTTTAGATGAAATAAAAATAATTTCAACCGGTTGACGGTAGGAATTAGGAAGTAATTTTTCCCCTTGGTAGGAAATACGCCAATAGGTGGCGCTTCCGGTATTTACCCGTGCAAATGAGCTTAGGTGTAACTTATACGTGTCATTCAGGTGACACAGGTTAAAGTGAGCACAAGTGATTTTTTTTTATGAAGACAGGTTAGAGGAATTGGTATGATGTACGAAATATGTATTGTTGTCATTGTTTTTGATATTTATGGTGTTTTCTTAACAAGAGGCCAAATGGGCCTGTATCGCTCACCTGGCACTACAGCAACTTTGAAGTTGATTTAGATTATTTCTGCAGATACTATGCTGATAACCACTTTATTCAAATATCAGTGAGGCTAAGTTTCTTCCTGTCAATAAATTTTCTAGTTCTTCATTCCAGTACACAACTGGCCTAATATCGGGTCTCTTTGCTAACGAGAAATAATTGTTTAAAGAATTCAGGCTATTTGACCTTGAATGTAGGTCAAGGTCATTCATTTGAACAAACTTGGTAGCCCTCCACCCCACATGCTACAGGCCTAATATTAAGTCCCTGGGATGCTTAGTTATTGAGAAGAAGTCGTTGGAAGATTTTAACCTATTTGACCCATGTGACCTTGAATGAAGGTCAAGATCATTCATTTGAACAAACTTTTTTTTAAATTGGTTTTATTTTTGCCAGATTTTTCTCATAATCAAAAACAGTACAAAGATAATATATATAGCATTTGAACAAACTTAGTAGCCCTTCACCCATGCATGCTACAGGCCTAATATTAAATCTGTGGGCTTCTTGGTTATTGAGAAGAAGTTGTTTGAATATTTTAGCCTATTTGACCCATGTGACCTTGAATGAAGGTCATGGTCATTTATTTGAACAAACTTGGTTGCCCTTCATAACAGCATGCTACAGACCCAATATCAAGTCCCTGGGCCTCTTGGTTATTGAGAAGAAGTCGTTTGAAGATTATAGCCTATTTGACCCATGTGACCTTGAATGAAGGTCAAGGTCAATTATTTGAACAAACTTGGTAGCCCTTCATCCCAGTATGCTACAGGCCAAATATGAAGTTCCTGGGCCTCTTGGTTATTGAGAAGAAGTTATTTAAATTAAAAAGTTGACGCCGGACGACGGACGGACGACGGACGCCGCATCATGGCATAAGCTCACTTGCCCTTCGGGCAGGTCAGCTAATAAACTCATCAGTCAGTACCTATGTCCCTGTGACATCAGTCAGTACCTATGTCGCTGTGACATCAGTCAGTACCTATGTCCCCGTGACATCAGTCAGTACCTATGTCGCTGTGACATCAGTCAGTACCTATGTCGCTGTGACATCAGTCAGTACCTATGTCGCTGTGACATCAGTCAGTACCTATGTCCCTGTGACATCAGTCAGTACCTGATGCCCTTGACATCATCAGTATCATGTCCCCGTGTACGGATAAGGGCGGGGGAAAAGGCCATTGGCCCCTGTGACATCAGTCAGTACCAGGTCCCCCGTGCCTCAGTCCCGTCCTATTTGGGCCCCGTTTACCAATCAACCCGTCCCATGGGGCTGTACAAATCAGTCCGTGTTATGTCCCCCTTGACATCAATTTAGTACCTATGTCCCGTGACAAAAGGTCAGTTTCCTATTTCCCCCGTGACCTCATCCGTCCCAAAAGTCCCCCTTTTACCCTCAGGGGCAGTACCTTTTTGGGCCCCCGGGGGAACCCCGGTCAGTCCAGGTGCCGTTTCCTGTGGCCCGGGGGGAAAACAAGGGGATACCTATGGGGCCCTGTGGCATCCCGTCCGGGTAAACCAGGCCTTTTTCCCTTGACCCTCCGTCAGGGGGGGTAAGGGGAAGTATTTTTTCCCCCCTTTTTCAAACATCAGTCCTAGGGGTCGGGCCTGGGGTGACAATCAGGGGTCCCGGGGGGGAACACAAACCCATGTCGCTGTGACATCAGTCAGTACCTATGTCCCTGTGACATCAGTCAGTACCTATGTCCCTGTGACATCAGTCAGTACCTATGTCCCCCGTACAACATCAAAACCCTAGTCCCTGTTCCCGGGGCATTCGGGGGACCAGGGGTATTGGGGGCCCTGGGGACATCAGCCCCCGCCCCATGTCCCTGGGGGGACATCAGTCGTAACCCCCATGCTTGTGCCCTCATCAGTTTCCCCCATGTCCCTTGGCCATCATCAGTACCTATGTTCCCCGGGGGGCATCAGTCAGTACCCCCATGTTTCCCCGTTTTTATCAGGGGCAATAAGGCCCGGGGTATGTCCGGGGGGGTAAAACAGTTCCAGGGGCCCGGGGATAAAATTCCCTTTTGGGACAAACATCAAGGGGGGACCTATGTCCCCGTGACCCCGGGCAGTGCCTATGTCCCGGGGGACAAACCGTCAGGGACCTTGTCCCTGGGGGACATCAGGGGGGCATACCTATGTCCCTGTGACATTAGGGAAATCCCCATGTCGGGGGGCGTGGTTTTGGGGGACAATCATTCCAAAGTCCGGGAAAGGGGAGTCCCGGCCCCTGTGACTCATCAGTACCGGGGTTTGTTTTTCCCGTGCCCTCCCGTCCGTACCTATGTTCCCCGTACTGGGAGTCCAGTCCCGGGGGGGGTATTGTCCCCTTTGCCAGGGCAGTTTTTCCCCGGTATTTTGGGTCCCCGTTACATCAGGGCAGGGACCTATGTCCCTGTGACATAAAAAACAGTGGGCCCATTTCCCTGTGGCCCCGGGGCAGGGGTTTCAGTGGACCTATGTCCCTGTGACCGGGGACCTAGTCCCCGGTACCGACCCATTTCCCCTTGACATCAGGGCATTAAAAATTGTCGCTGTACATCATCCCGTACCATGTCCCCCTTTGAGGCCATTTCAATCACATACCTAGTCCGGGGTTTTGACACCAGGGCAGGGGGGGGGTTCCCTGTGGACATCTATTACCTATGTCCCGTACATCAGTCAGTCCGGGGTGAAAAGTTTCCCTGTGCCCCAGTCATTTTAAGTGCCGGCTAAAAAATTTCCCTGTACATCAGGGTTTTTTTATGTCCCCGTGGGAAAATCAGGGGCATTTCCGGGGGAAATGGGGATGGGCCCCCTGGGGCCCTCAGTCATTCGGGGGTTTAAACTCGGTTGGGGGGGCGGGGGGTACCTATTTCCCCCGGGGACACATTTAGATTTCCTATGTCCCCTTTACATCATTGGGGCCTATGTCCCGGGGGGTGACATCTTTAATACCTATGTCCATGCCGTGACCGGGTTCATTCAGTTCCCATGTCCCGGGGACATCAGGGGAACCTACCCCCTAAACGTATTTCCAGTCCGTGCCGGTTTGTTAAAAACCCCCCCGTACTAAATCTACCTATGTCCCTGGGGGGTTCCATGTCTCCTTCCTATGTCCGGGTGTTTTAAAAAAGGTCAGGTGGGGGTCAGGTAAACCTATTCGCTGTAAAATCAGGGGTCCAGTACCTCGGGGTTTTGTCCCTTTTAAAAATTAGTCCATGCCCCTTAAATTTACCGCTCGTGACCTCAGTTTGGGGGGAAACCCCATGGGCCCCTGTTTTTTCCCTCATTTAAATACCTTGTCCCCCGTGAAAATCAGTCATTTCCTTTTTCCCTTTTAATCGTCAGTAAACCCATGTCGTTTTTAACATCATTTGTAACCCTTGGGGCCCCGGGGGAATCATCGTACCTATGTCGCGGGGGACATCATTCAGTACCTATGGGCGCCCGTGACATCAGTCATTACCCTAGGTCCCTTTTGGGAAAAATCAGGGGCGTCCTTTGGTTTCCCCGTGAAATTTCCATTCCCCTTGTCAGTACCTTTCCCTTGACATCAGTCTAATTTTATGTCCCTGTGACATCAGTCCGGGACCTATTTCCTTTTGACTCATTTAGGTCCCAGTCCCCCTTTAATCAAGGGGCAAGTTCCGTAAAAGGGCCCTAGGTTTTTGGGGCATCAGTTTTTGGGGGCCGGGGGGTTTTTTGCTGTGGAACAAAAATTTTTTTATTTAGTTTCCTTGTCCCCGGCATCAGGGGGCATTTCCCATGTCCCTTTTGACATCGGGGGGGATCCCGTACCGGGGTGTCCCCCGGGGGGACTCATTTATTCCTATGTCCTGTGGGCCTCAAGAGTACCTTGTCGCTTTTGACATCAGTCAGTACCCCATTCCCCCCGTGAAAAAAATCAATCCAAAACCTATGTCCCCGGCCTTTGGCCGCGGGGTCAGTCAGGGAAACCTTTTGTCCCCCCGGAAAATCAGTCAGGGGAAAACCTATGTCCCTGTGACAAAATTTTATAAACCCCCGGGGTGGGACGCCATTTTCATTCCATTTAGGGACCATTCCCTGGGGCCCTTTAGTCAACCCCAGGGCCCTGTGACATCCGTCCCTTTCCATGTCCCCCTGACCTCCCGTGTCCCCCTTTTCCCCCCGGGCATCATTCAGTCCTAGGGTTGTCCACCTTTTTGGGGGAAATGTCCCCCTGGGGGACAATCTTTTGGGGGGGGGTGCCAGTTGGGGGGAACCAACCCATGGGGCACCTGTGGACATCAGTGGGGCCAGGGGTACCGGCCCAGGGGGGGGCCCTTTGACATCAGTCATACCTAAAGGCCCCGGGGACATCCCTCAGTCCTATGTCCCTGTCTTTCCCCAGCCCAAAAATTGCGGGGAATTTTTGGGGCGGGCCTAACCCCACAAGGCCCTTTGCCCCGGGAAAATCGTTTATTCCGAAAAAAAGAAAACCGTGCGTGCCCGGGGGGGTAACGGGGACCAAGGGGGAAATCCGCAAATCAGGCCAATCAAATCCGTGGTTTAGGGGGTTTTGGCTTTTTTGTGTTCGGGGGGGACGTAAACCCGGAAAAATTTCCCAGGGGGGGGAAAACAGTACGTTCCTTAAAATTTAAGGGGGATTAAAAGTCATTTATTTTCCTTAAAAAAACCCCAATTCCCTTTGGGGGACATTTGCAGTGTTTTTGAAAACAACCATTCCCCCTTAAAGGTCCATGTTGGGGGGTCACGATATTCCCCTCAAGGGGGGGGATGCCCCTTCAAATAACCGCCCCGGGAAAAGGCCGCCCGGGGGAAAATTGGGCCAGGGGGCCTGTTTGGGAAACCCCCGGGGACCGTTTTTGGGGGGAAAAGTGGACCATGCCCCCCAACGGGGGGTTTTTTTGTTGGGCATCAAAATTCCATGCGGGGAAAAAGGGGGGTTGTAAAAATTCGTTATTTAGACCCCGGTGCTTAAAGGGACACCGGGGGGAACCTGACCCTTAAAATCTGCCAAGGGGTGAATCGTGGATGTCCACGTAATCAGAAGCCCCGGCCACAAGGATATGGGCCCCCGTGACCCCACGCCATTTGGGAAATTTTTTACCCCTTTTCGCTGGGGACAAAACATCAGGGAAATATGGGGCCCCTGGGGACATCAGCTCCAGGGGGGGGGTTGGGCCTATGTCCCCCCGGGGTTTTCAGTCCCGGAAAATTTCCCCCTTTTTATGGCGCTTACCCGGCATTTAGTACCTATTTTCCCCGTGACTCAGTCCCGGGGTCCCATGTCCCTGTGAACAGGGCAGTCCTTGTCCCGTATGTGCCTTTTGCGGAAACAGGGGTCCATTTGGTCCCTGATCCCGGCCCCGTTTAAAACCCCGGGTCCAGTCCCCGGGGGGAAATAGTTTTTCCCTGGGACACGTCCGTAAAACCCATGTCCCTGTGACATGGCGTCCAGGTACCGGTATTCCCCTGTGAACATCAGTACCATTGGGGTTTTTGGGGTTCCTATGTCCCCCCCCTTCCAAGGGCAGTCTACCCATGTCCCTGGGAAAGTGGACCCTTTTGGGGAATCCCGGGGGGGGGGGCCTATGGGGCCCCGGTTTATAAACCATTTGTGAATCCTAATTGGGGCCCCGTGGAACGGAGTCCATGTCTTTGGCCGGAGTTTTATTTCCCCTTTACTCCCGTCCCAGGTAACCCCGGCCGGGAAAAAAAAACCTTTGTCCCGGGGTCCCGGGTTTTTGGACTCAATCAGGCCCAAGGTTGGGGCCTAGGGCCGGACCTACCCCGGGAAACACCCTTCCCTTTTCCCCGGGGACATCAGTCAGTCCTTTTGGGGGGGTCCCAGTCCCCTGACAATCAGTCCAGGGGGTACCTTTTGTCCCTGGGGGGGACTCATCTGGCTATGGGGTGCCCCGGGGACCTAGGTCGGTGCCTATGCATAATGGGGTGACCTCAGTCGTAAACCTTTTGTCCCCCTTTTACATCAAATCCGTGGGTTTTGTCCCTTTTAATGAGCCAGTCCGTGCTCATGTCCCATGGGGGCCCTGTACATCAGCAGGGGGCCTATGGGCCTTGGGGGGAAAATCAGTCGGACCCATTTCCCCCGTGACAATCGTCATCCATGTCCCTGTGGCAAGTCAGTCAAAGGGGGGGGTACCTATGTCCGCTGTGCCCTCAGTCAGTGCCTATGTCCCTGTGGACCATACAGTCATCCGTACCTATGTCCCTGTGGACATTCAGTCCAGTTCCTATGTCCCTGTGCATCAGTCAGTACCTATGTTCCCCGTGACATCAGTTCTAAACCCAAAGTCCCGGGGGACTCAGTCCGTGGGGAGGGGGGGGGGCTCTGTTAAACCCGTGACATCAGTCTTTCCTATTCGCCCGTGACCCTCAGTCCAAACCCCCATTTCCCTGGGTTAAAAATCTCAGGGCCCCATTGGGCCCGTGACATCAGGGCATACCAAAGGGGGGGGTCCTGGTGGGACATCCGGCAGGGACCTATGTCCCCCGTGGGCAACAGGTTTTTGGGGCCTATGTCCCTGTGACATCATTCAGTACCTTTGTCGCTTTTGACTCAGTCATCCTATGTTCCCCCCGAAAATCAGTATACCCTTTTCCTGGTGTTGCCGGGAAACAGTTTTTTCCCCATTTCCCTGTTGGGGCCTCAATTAGGGGACCTTTTTCGCCCGTGGGGCCTTCCTATTTGGGGTGTGACATCAGTCAGTACCTAGGTCGCCTGTGACATCAGTCCAGTACCTATGTCCCTTTTGACATCGTCAGTAAAATATTCCCCGGGGACATCGGGTTTTCCCGGGACCGGTAATTTGGGGCTGTGACATCCAGGGCCTAACCCCGGGGGGGTCGTCCCTTTTGGGGACCTCAATCATTTCCCCATTTCCCTGTGACTCCCGTCAATTCCTAAAGTCCCTGTTTACATCAGGGGGCAGTACCTATGGGCCTGTTTACATCATTTAGTACCCATGCCCTGTCCCTCAGTCCGTGGGGGAAAGTCCCCGTGACAAACAGTCAGTACCCCGGTCCCTGGGGGGACACAGCCTACCTATGTCCCTGGGGACAAAACATTTTACCTTGTCCCTGGGGGACCATCATCAGTCCCTTGGGGCCCTTTTGGGCCCCGTCAAATACCTATGTCCCTGGGGGGGCATCAGTTTAGTACCCCTTTTTCCCTTTTACATCAGTCAATACCTAGGTCCCTGTGACCAAACAGTCAGGGACCCATGTCCCCCGTGACAAACATTTGTTCCTAGTCGTTGGGGACATCAGTCCCGTACCTATGTCCCTTTGACTCGTCTCCCTTTTGGGTTGTGGAAAACCGGGGGGGCCCGTCATCCAGAAACCCATGGCCCTTGACCCTCAGTCAGTAACCCCAGGTCCTGTGACATCAGTCCGTACCATGTCCCCGTGACATCATTTGTACCTTCCTGGGGGACATCCCGGGCAGTAAACCCCTTTTTTTTTCCCCGGACATCAGTCAGCCAGGGGGTACCTAAGTGGGCCCCCCGGGTGACATCAGTCGACCATTTTGGAACCCCATATGTCCCTGTGAAAATCATCATAAACCTATGTCCCCGGGGCTTTAATCAGGGACCTATGTCGCTTTGACCATCAGTCAGTTTCCTATTTCCCTGTGACATCAGTCAGTGGCCCCATGTCCTTTGGGCATAACAGGGACCTATGTCCCCGTGCCCTCATCAGTACTATGGCCCCCTTTACATCCTCAGTACCTAGGGGCCCCTTTCATCATCCTGCCCAGTCCCTGGGGGCATGTCCGTAACCCTTGGGCCCTGTGCCCTCCTTCCCTACCTATTCCCTGTGACTTTTATCCCCTGGCCTTTTGTTCGGCCCGGGGGGGGTTCGGGGGTCATCAGGGGAAACCCATTCCCTGTGGACATCAGTTCCCGGGGTAAAAGTCCCGGGGCCCTGAAAACAGTCAGTGGTCAGTAGGACCTATTTGGGGTCGTGGGTTGTTTGACTCGCAGTCATACCCTTGGGGGAAAATTTTGTACCAGGGTCAGTTTCCCGGTGCCCATGCCCTTTGGGCCCCCTCAGTCAGTTTCCTATGTTTCCCCGTGACTCAAATTTAGGTTTTGGGGGGAAGGATTTTCCTATTCCCTTACTCAAGGGCAGGGGGGTTCCCGGGTTCCCCCGGGTAGCAGCAGGGTTTTCCCCGGGGGCCCTCTTTGGGGGTTCCCCCCCGTTTTATTTTTCAACCCCCCCAGGGGTTATGGCCGGCCTGGGAGGTTTACCAATTTTAAAAATTTTTGTTTAGGTTCAATTTCCGGCCCCCCTTAAAAAATTTTTAAAGTCCCGGGGTATGGCCCGGGGGGAAATGTAAACCGGGGGGGCCTTTAAAAAATTTTTTCCAAATTTAGGCCTGAATAAGAATAACCAAGCCAGTCATATTTTTTAATTTTTGGTTATCGCAAAACTTGGGGGCCGCATTTTAATTTTCAACAAAACCCCGGGAAATTTTCCATTCCCAAAAAATAATTCAGGCCTTTGGGCCGGCCTTTAGCATCCTTTCCCCGGAAAGGGGAATGCCCCTTAAAAAGTCACCAGTGGTTTTACCGGGTTTCTCCCTTTTCCCCAACAATTTAAAGTCCCCTTTAATACTTTGGCCCCTTGAAATCTCAGAAGGGGGGTGACCAGTCCGTGTTGTTTGGTAAACGCCTTTTTTGGGTGGGGAAATATGGTTTGTCAAACCGCCCGGCTTATTAAACCTTGGCGCTTTGGGCTAGTTTGGAATTGTCCCGGGACTCGGGGCTTTCCAGACCTTCACGCGAATTTTCCCTGGACTTTCCAAAATCGTCCAGGGGGGGCTAGGGGAAAGGGGACTCCTAATAAACCCTAGGGGCCTTCATCTCGTGGTAGTTTTCCCGTATACATGAAACCAGTGCATGTCGATTGTCCGCGGGAACATCCGGGTCGGTCTCACAAGGAATTAAAAGGTTACATTTGAGAAAGTCTAAGAATTCTTTGGAGATATCGCCATTAAGATGGTTTTCTGTATAGTTGTAGGTGACAAAGTAGGTGGTCCCTACACAATCATTGAAGCCAGAGTGATCCAACCAATCGTCCCAGCACGAACTTACAACGTTTGCAAAATATCCTTCCAGCCTGGTCATTGCGTCATCAGAAAGTGACGTAAAGTTGCCGTCAAAAGCCGTAGCCTTTAGGCTGTGATAGCGGACCTTGATACAATGTATAAGTGCCGTCCTGTTGGACAAATACTTGGCATCAGTACTGGATTCACAATAGTGGAGGACATGGACGTCCAGGTAGTCGAGGAAATCTTTGGACACTGCGTCATTTGGACAGGAAGTCACAAGGGCCAGAAGAGTCGCCATCAACAAGGTTTGGACAATCATACTGTAAATAAAAAATGTACTATAGAGGATACATGTATAACAAAATAATGAGATGTGACACCAAGAAGTCGGGTGTGACAAAGAAATCGGGTGTGACAAAGAAATCGGGTGTGACAAAGTCGGGTGTGACAACACTGGATTTTTAAATTTTAACATGTGATGAGTCGTGGTGATAAAACTGTTTTTCAAATCACAAGTAGCATTCACCAAACCTTAAAATGTTACAGGGAAACTCGAATCCAAATGCTATACGCTGTACTAAAAGATCATCTATATTGGAAAGAAATTTTGTTTTAAAAAAACGAATATATATCCACAAATTGGCATAAAACTAGTCTCGTAAATATACGGAAATTTTCGTCTGGATATGTAATTTCTCAAAATCATTAATTATTTGATGTAAATGCCGACAGTTTCTTCTGTCGAATTATTACGTGGTAAGATGTAGGTGGTAAGATGTAGGTGGTAAGATGTAGGTGGTGAGATGTAGGTGGTGAGATGTAGCAGCGAATTAGTATACGACAAATAATCAAACCCGAAATAAAACCATTCCGTTATCAATAGAAGATTATATCACCAGATTTGACTGTATATCAACATGGATTTCATTTGGACATTGGAATGCAAATGGCGGTTGTAAATAATAAAACAAATATAGCATTTGTCATCACTTTTGTCAGTTAAATCACAAAAATAAAAAAACAAGCAGAACGTTTATTTTGCAAAGGTGAACGAATAAAACAACCCGGACCACACAAGAATGAAATAGTAGTGTTACTTCTATAAACCAATACTTCACTTCATTAAACACTGAACAAATGTTGTGTAACCCCACTAAA
Organism: Pecten maximus; assembly: GCF_902652985.1. Classification (NCBI taxonomy): domain Eukaryota; kingdom Metazoa; phylum Mollusca; class Bivalvia; order Pectinida; family Pectinidae; genus Pecten; species Pecten maximus. Next base: position 51,972,456 of record NC_047018.1, on the reverse strand, counting down.
CCTTTATACATGCTATAGTTATTCGGATGTGAATATTTGCACAACTTAAACTATTAAAGACTACCAGCATGGCATATAAATCGCATCTTCTGGAATGAAAATTTAAAAAATATAATTATTTATTCAGATACACCCTACGCATTTTTTAAAATTCGTGCCCAAGAGAAAATATCCGTGCCCCAGAGAAAACTTCCGTGCCCCATAAAAAACTTCCGTGCCCCAGAGAAAAATTCGTGCCCCAGAGACTAAAATGTGCTGCGTAATGACAGACTTGATACATCCACGGACCACAAACATATAGGATATATCGACTGTGAGTCGAGAAACAGGGCCGTTCCTGTGACTAATGATGTCCACACATATACATGGAATATGGACTGTGGGCCAAAAAATAGTGCCGTCCCTGTGTCGTAGTACTGTAGAAGTTCAGGTCCGTCTCGAGACATGGCCGTAATATGTACACTAACCATCCCTTCTATTGGCAGTAATAACTGTATAACAGTCGATACAAATGCTTTACCAAATATCAAAGGCGGGGCTCTCTAGGCTTTCCGATGGAGTTCCCAATATTTATTTCATGGGAAGCGCCATCAATACATTCTACTGCTTTCGGAATATGCCGCCATATTCCTCGGAGCCGTTGCCACTCTTGTCTAGATGGCCACATGACAAAAGTGGCCCAACATGTCATGCAAACTCGGCCAAACACGACCCACAATTTTGTGAACTGTTTGTACGCCAACTCCAAAATACAATTGACAAAATGTTATGCGATGGATGTGTCGCGAGAGTACATGAAAAATTTGGCCGATTGAGCAACGACAAAGGAAAGGAAGAGCTTGATCCGGATGTCGGGTACGCTCCATCTAAATCGGGTAATTTTGATTTAATAAATCTTTTAATGACCTTAACTGTTGATATGCTGTTAAACCCGATAAACAAAGCAAGTGCAAGTGCTGTTATCCTCGATCTAGTTATGATGTCATGGATATAAAATATGATAATAGCGCCTAACGAATTGATGGCGCAAATTGTTTTCAAAGAGAATATAGACACAAATAATTATCAGTTAAACAGCCAAAGTACGTCATAGGTATCACGCTATAATAGGTTCTAGTTATATTTTCAACAAACTACTAAAATTTTACTAAAAGCAAGAGGCGCTTGAGTCTGAAACGTCTTCAAGTTCTGTCAGCGACACCTAATAAATTTATCTAATAAAATAAAGTTTTGATCTGTATCAAAAGTTTATTTCTTTTTAATCCACAAGACATGTACTGTTGTATGAGCGGCAGTTGTTTTCGATCCACGAGGGTCACTATTCCATGTTACCCGCAATGGTTATGAGAGGGACGGAGCTAAACCCGATATATCTTGTAGCTTAGAGAACTCCGGTCCGTACATGGGGCTCCTAGAGACAATGATGTTTGCATTAAAATTGAAAAAAACACTTAAAAATTACCGTATTATAAATGCCTCTATCTGTCTATACCATAGTTATTTATACACCCGTATGCACGTGCATTTTCATCAGACAGGTTGTGATAAGGTCTATAAACACCTGTGAGGTAGGTTTGCCTTCCAAAGGGGCATTTCATCATTATTTTCTTTTCTACATTTAAAACCCATAAAGTGGTAAAACAAAGTAATGAATGCTCCCTTACATATACGTCCAAAACAAAGTAATGAACGCTCCCTTACATATACGTCCGTATATACGTATGAGTATACGTTAACGGCTTATTTTTGATAACTCTATTACTATGTTTTATCCACCGTAGGAAAGTTTTTGTCTCTAAAACCTATTACGTCAGTATTTGCATGAACATCTGACTACGCCTAACCGCTCGATTTTAAAGATGTAATAATTCTCGCACCCTAGCTTGTATGAAAATGGTGACATACCTGAAATTTCTGAATCTTCTTCCCTTGTGTTGAAATGAATGTTGACTCTTGACCGCGCCTAGTCGAACTTACCTGTCGTATAGCTGCACGTCCTTTTACCGACACACTGACTCCGTCCACGTACAGACAGCCAATCAAATGTCTGCATTAGGTCACAGGAAGCATTAGCGCACGTGAAATGTATGAGGGAATGGCGGGAAACAAATTAACGCGGTAATTCATCGAGAATACAATGTAGCTACTTGTGTTGAGTACTATTCACACATCAATGCACGCATAAAAAGTGACTACTTTGGTAAATGATAATGTACATTTTCAATGAAAAATTAAAAAAAAAAGATAAAATAAAAAGAGTTGAGACTTATTATATCAAACGTACTGGGGAGAAATACTGCATACTGTACCACGGGAGTTTGACTTCCCCAGATTACATACTTAGGTACATACATGAATTGTGGGTTGTGTATTTCTGTCAAATATTGGTGTCACGTACATCTCTATACCTGGAAGTGATATATTGAAAAATATTTTTATCAAAACAACTACCTGACTCCTGACTATCTATTTAACCATTAACATAATTTGTGGCTACCCTGATCATACTATATAATTTGTGGCTACCCTGATCATACTATATAATTTGTGGCTACCCTGATCATACTATATAATTTGTGGCTACCCTGATCATAATATATAATTTGTGGCTACCCTGATCATACTATATAATTTGTGGCTACAGTGATCATACTATATAATTTGTGGCTACCCTGATCATACTATATAATTTGTGGCTACCCTGATCATAATATATAATTTGTGGCTACCCTGATCATAGTATATAATTTGTGGCTACCCTAATCATAGTATATAATTTGTGGCTACCCTGATCATAATATATAATTTGTGGCTACCCTGATCATAATATATAATTTGTGGCTACCCTGATCATAATATATAATTTGTGGCTACCCTGATCATAATATATAATTTGTGGCTACCCTGATCATAGTATATAATTTGTGGCTACCCTGAACAAAGTGTATAATTTGAGTTCGATCGTTCAGCGATGATCCGCTGCGGTCACTTGACATTTAACATGGTAATTTAAACTTGATAATGTTCGTATGTAATCGTAAAACACCCTTGTAAGGCATGTCTGTTATAAATAAAGATTGATAGGCGATGCTTTGCCTTTCCATTTCGGTATTAAGATAGATTATATATAATATGAAGAATACTCAACCTCTTTTTCGTGAATACCTACACCAGTGATTTTGTTTACCTTCAGATAAACGTACTTATTGTTCAATACACCTAGACATCAGTAGTGCGTTAATAACTGTATACTATACGGTACATTGTACAATGCTGTAAGTCAAAGGTACAGTGTTGTAATGTAACCTAAGGTACATTGTACAATAATGTACACCTAAGTACATTGTACAATGTCGTACATCTAAGGTATATTGTTTTACATCCAATGTACAGTGAACATTGTTGTGCATCAAAGGTACATTTTACGGTGTCGTACATATAAGGTACATTGTACAAAGTTGTACATTTAAGTTACATTGTACAATGTTGTACATTTAAGTTACATTGTACAATGTTGTACATCTAATGTACATTATACAATGTTGTACATCTAATGTACATTATACAATGTTGTACATCTAATGTACATTGTACAATGTTGTACATTTAAGTTACATTGTACAATGTTGTACATCTAATGTACATTATACAATGTTGTACATCTAATGTACATTATACAATGTTGTACATCTAAGTTACATTGTATAATGTTGTACATTTAAGTTACATTGTACAAAGTTGTACATTTAAGGCACATTGTAGAATGTTGTACATCTAAGGTACATTGTACAGTGGTGTACATCTAAGGTAAATTGTACAGTGTTGTACATTTAAGGTATATTTACGATGTCGTACATCTAAGGTACATTGTAAAATTGTGTACACATATTGTACATTATACAATGTTGAGCATCTAAGGAACAATGGTGTATTGCTAAGGTACATTGTGCAATGCAGTACACATGAGGTACATTCTATAAGCCGAGATGGATTAATGTAATTTTGTCTCTGATTTACGGTTTTTTCTTCTTTTTCCTTCAAAATTATTTAACTCTTTCTCAAAATAACGATTTTCTTTTAATCGGACTCGATTTAAAACATTTCAACAATCAGTCTACGTTCATGGTGTAGTCAAACAGGTCAAAACTAACTTATTCCCTTGTTTGGTGCATCGCTACAAGAGAGATGTTTTCCTCACAACACGTAAAACAATCAAACTTTTTGATGTGATATCTTGGTGTCAATGTTCCTTACCTTTCTCTATAATGTCATAATTTAGCTTGACTAGTGAGTGTATAAAATGGGGTAAAAGATTATATTTCGATGAATTTTGGGAATTAGTAACTAAATGCAAATTGTGCGTGTTTATACCATGTATACATGGCTATGATACAATTGTATCACAGTGTTATAGGTATACCTCACAGACACAGTGTTATAGGTACACCTCACAGTGTTATAGGTATACCTCACAGTGTTATAGGTATACCTCACAGTGTTATAGCTATACCTCACAGTGTTATAGCTATACCTCACAGTGTTATAGCTATACCTCACAGACATAGTGTTATATGTATACCTCACAGTGTTATAGGTATACCTCACAGTGTTATAGGTATACCTCACAGTGTTATAGGTATACCTCACAGCGTTATAGGTATACCTCACAGTGTTATAGGTATACCTCACAGACACAGTGTTATAGGTATACCTCACAGTGTTATAGGTATACCTCACAGACACAGTGTTATAGGTATACCTCACAGTGTTATAGGTATACCTCACAGACACAGTGTTATAGGTATACCTCACAGTGTTATAGGTATACCTCACAGTGTTATAGGTATACCTCACAGACACAGTGTGATAGGTATACCTCACAGACATAGTGTTATCGGTATACCTCACAGTGTTATAGGTATACCTCACAGTGTTATAGGTATACCTCACAGACACAGTGTTATAGGTATACCTCACAGTGTTATAGGTATACCTCACAGTGTTATAGGTATACCTCACAGACACAGTGTTATAGGTAATACCTCACAGTGTTATAGGTATACCTCACAGTGTTATAGGTATACCTCACAGACAACGTGTTATAGGTAATACCTCACAGTGTTATAGGTATACCTCACAGTGTTATAGGTATACCTCACAGTGCTATAGGTATACCTCACAGTGTTATAGGTATACCTCACAGACATAGTGTTATAGGTATACCTCACAGTGTTATAGCTATACCTCACAGTGTTATAGGTACACCTCACAGTGTTATAGGTATACCTCACAGACACAGTGTTATAGGTATACCTCACAGTGTTATAGGTATACCTCACAGTGTTATAGGTATACCTCACAGTGTTATAGGTATACCTCACAGTGTTTTAGGTATACCTCACAGACACAGTGTTATAGGTAAACCTCACAGTGTTATAGGTATACCTCACAGTGTTATAGGTATACCTCACAGACACAGTGTTATAGGTATACCTCACAGTGTTATAGGTATACCTCACAGTGTTATAGGTATACCTCACAGTGTTATAGGTATACCTCACAGTGTTATAGGTATACCTCACAGACACAGTGTTATAGGTATACCTCACAGTGTTATAGGTATACCTCACAGTGTTATAGGTATACCTCACAGACACAGTGTTATAGGTATACCTCACAGTGTTATAGGTATACCTCACAGTGTTATAGGTATACCTCACAGTGTTATAGGTATACCTCACAGACACAGTGTTATAGGTATACCTCACAGACACAGTGTTATAGGTATACCTCACAGTGTTATAGGTATACCTCACAGACACAGTGTTATAGGTATACCTCACAGTGTTATAGGTATACCTCACAGTGTTATAGGTATACCTCACAGTGTTATAGGTATACCTCACAGACACAGTGTTATAGGTAATACCTCACAGTGTTATAGGTATACCTCACAGTGTTATAGGTATACCTCACAGTGTTATAGGTATACCTCACAGTGTTATAGGTATACCTCACAGACATAGTGTTATAGGTATACCTCACAGTGTTATAGGTATACCTCACAGTGTTATAGGTATACCTCACAGACACAGTGTTATAGGTAATACCTCACAGTGTTATAGGTATACCTCACAGTGTTATAGGTATACCTCACAGACACAGTGTTATAGGTATACCTCACAGACACAGTGTTATAGGTAATACCTCACAGACACAGTGTTATAGGTAATACCTCACAGTGTTATAGGTATACCTCACAGTGTTATAGGTATACCTCACAGACACAGTGTTATAGGTATACCTCACAGACACAGTGTTATAGGTATACCTCACAGACACAGTGTTATAGGTAATACCTCACAGTGTTATAGGTATACCTCACAGTGTTATAGGTATACCTCACAGACACAGTGTTATAGGTAATACCTCACAGTGTTATAGGTATACCTCACAGTGTTATAGGTATACCTCACAGTGTTATAGGTATACCTCACAGTGTTATAGGTATACCTCACAGACACAGTGTTATAGGTATACCTCACAGACACAGTGTTATAGGTATACCTCACAGTGTTATAGGTATACCTCACAGTGTTATAGGTATACCTCACAGACACAGTGTTATAGGTATACCTCACAGACACAGTGTTATAGGTATACCTCACAGTGTTATAGGTATACCTCACAGTGTTATAGGTATACCTCACAGACATAGTGTTATAGGTTTACCTAACACGTACTTACTCTGACCATAAAGACTCCATGTTTTATTGAATTTATACCTAAATCTCGCGTTATGTAGGGTGCTTGTAAATGTTACACCACGTGATGAAGTACGAGGTACCTTGGTACTTAAAAGATATGCGATATATAAACTTATTTTCCTAAACACTCTCTAGCTGAGATGAAACCTGTAGTTCTAACCAACGTGCAATCGGAATCTTGCTCGCCCATGAACGCTCGAGTATCACGCCGAGAGGTAAACGAACCACATATGCCGTTCGGAACATCATTAAGTTGTTGTCTCATCATAGCGCATGCGCCCTTAAGCCGCATGACGTCATATATGTATAATTTGACCAGATCAAATCAGTCTTGTAGGTCAAGGCCAGTGCTAAATATTGAATTAATACAGGTTCGGGTCACAAATGAAGGTTAAATAAAGTAAAATTCAACCAAATCTGAACATTGGTGGCAATCACCGGGTTCTTTATGTTTTTGTACATGGACGTGTAGCTGTAATAGTTTCACCCATATTCTTCTCTCAGACAATATCGTCAAAGCGTTTTTGTGTCACAATTTCTGACATGGAATGGTGATTCGAATAAAACACAAATTGTCATGACGAACGCGGTAGGACGACCGTTTCCTAATTGAACGTACAAGTCCATCAACTCTTTTTACGCACCTCTGAATGGACGGTGAAACGTCATCATTTTGAGAGCGAGGCTCGGCAATGATGGAGAAAACAGCCTTTCGGCTGGCTAGTGTGACGAACAATTATGCTGTGAGTCGTTCATCTGCACCAGTTACCAACCGACCGTTCCTGACCACAATTATCCCTGCAGATTGTTTACTTGAAAACCTTCCCTTTCAATCCACAAATTTATAGACACTCTAGGGCGCGCAGAGGGAATTGGCCGTTTCCGTGAACTCTGTTAATATCCCTCCCAATCGATACTCTCGGGTTCCCCATAACACCACACAATGATCACTCGCCATTTACCTCATTCAGCCACCAATCCTCCAGATTGATATTCTAACCCATCAACTGTTGATGCGTGAAGCGACGTTCGTTTTTATTCCAATCACGTGGAGAGATGACGTTGCGTCTTAAAAAGAAACACGCAACTATTAAACCAGTAGGTCTGGACGGATTCACAATTAATGGAATTCCACCGATTCCGAAAGTAGGTTACTTCTGCTAATTGGTGCCATTATGACTCCGGATCATCTTATTTTACGTCTGTATACAGTCCCCGGATGTTAATTTAGACGTATTTCTTTGTTGTTGTTGTTGCCTAAAAAAGTCCACCAAGTCTAAACGTTTTCGGAGTTATAAGGGTCCACCAAGTCCATAAATTCTCTGAGTTATAAGGGTCCACCAAGTCTACAAGTTCTCTGAGTTATAAGGGTCCACCAAGTCTATAAATTCTCTGAGTTATAGGGGTCAATCAAGTCTATACGGTCTCTTAGTTATAAGGGTCTACCAAGTCTATAGGTCTCTGAGTTATAAGGGTCCGCCAAGTCTATACGTTATCGGAGTTAGAAGGGTCCACCAAGTCTATACGTTCTCTGAGTTATAAGGGTCCACCAAGTCTATACATTCCCTGAGTTATAAGGGTCCACCAAGTCTATAAATTCTCTGAGTTATAGGGGTCAATCAAGTCTATACGGTCCCTGAGTTATAAGGGTCCGCCAAGTCTATACGTTATCGGAGTTATAGGGGTCAATCAAGTCTATACGGTCTCTTAGTTATAAGGGTCTACCAAGTCTATAGGTCTCTGAGTTATAAGGGTCCGCCAAGTCTATACGTTATCGGAGTTAGAAGGGTCCACCAAGTCTATACGGTCTCTGAGTTATAAGGGTCCACTAAGTCTAAACGTTTTCGGAGTTATAAGGGTCCACCAAGTCTATACGTTCTCTGAGTTATAAGGGTCCACCAAGTATATACATTCTCTGAGTTATAAGGGTCCACCAAGTCTATACGTTATCTGAGTTATAAGGGTCCGCCAAGTCTATGCGTTCTCTGAGTTATAAGGGTCCACCAAGTCCATAAATTCTCTGAGTTGTAAGGGTCCAGCAAGTCTATATATTCTCTGAGTTATAAGGGTCCACCAAGTCTACAAGTTATCGGAGTTAGAAGTGTCCACCAAGTCTATACGGTCTCTGAGTTATAAGGGTCCACTAAGTCTAAACGTTTTCGGAGTTATAAGGGTCCACCAAGTCTATACGGTCTCTGAGTTATAAGGGTCCACCAAGTCTATACGGTCTCTGAGTTATAAGGCTCCGCCAAGTCTATACGTTATCGGAGTTATAAGGGTCCACCAAGTCTACACGTTCTCTGAGTTATAAGGGTCCACCAAGTCTACACGTTCTCTGAGTTATAAGGGTCCACCAAGTCTATACGTTATCTGAGTTATAAGGGTCCGCCAAGTCTATAGTTCTCTGAGTTATATGGGTCCACCAAGTCTATACGTTCTCTGAGTTATAAGGGTCCACCAAGTCTATACGTTTCTGAGTTATAACGGTCCGCCAAGTCTATACGTTCTCTGAATTATAAGGGTCCACCAAGTCTATAGTTCTCTGAGTTATATGGGTCCACCAAGTCTCTACGGTCTCTGAGTTATAAGGGTCCACCAAGTCTATACATTCTCTGAGTTATAAGGGTCCACCAAGTCTACAAGTTCTCTGAGTTATAAGGGTCCGCCAAGTCTATACGATCTCTGAGTTATAAGGGTCCACCAAGTCTATACGATCTCTGAGTTATAAGGGTCCACCAAGTCTATACGTTATCTGAGTTATAAGGGTCCACCAAGTCTATGCGTTCTCTGAGTTATAAGGGTCCACCAAGTCCATAAATTCTCTGAGTTATAAGGGTCCGCCAAGTCTATGCGTTCTCTGAGTTATAAGGGTCCACCAAGTCCATAAATTCTCTGAATTGTAAGGGTCCAGCAAGTCTATATATTCTCTGAGTTATAAGGGTCCACCAAGTCTATGCGTTGTCTGAGTTATAAGGGTCCACCAAGTCTATAGTTCTCTGAGTTATAAGGGTCCACGAAGTATACACTTACTCTGAGTTATAAGGGTCCGCCAAGTCTATAGGTCTCTTAGTTATAAGGGTCCACCAAGTCTATATGTTCTCTGAGTTATAAGGGTCCACCAAGTCTATACGGTCTCTGAGTTATAAGGGTCCACCAAGTCTATAGGTCTCTTAGTTATAAGGGTCCACCAAGTCTATACGTTCTCGGAGTTAGAAGGGTCCACCAAGTCTACACGTTCTCTGAGTTATAAGGGTCCACCAAGTCTATACGGTCTCTGAGTTATAAGGGTCTACCAAGTCTATAGGTCTCTGAGTTATAAGGGTCCGCCAAGTCTATACGTTATCGGAGTTAGAAGGGTCCACCAAGTCTATACGGTCTCTGAGTTATAAGGGTCCACTAAGTCTAAACGTTTTCGGAGTTATAAGGGTCCACCAAGTCTATACGGTCTCTGAGTTATAAGGCTCCGCCAAGTCTATACGTTATCGGAGTTATAAGGGTCCACCAAGTCTACACGTTCTCTGAGTTATAAGGGTCCACCAAGTCTACACGTTCTCTGAGTTATAAGGGTCCACCAAGTCTATACGTTATCTGAGTTATAAGGGTCCGCCAAGTCTATAGTTCTCTGAGTTATATGGGTCCACCAAGTCTATACGTTCTCTGAGTTATAAGGGTCCACCAAGTCTATACGTTTCTGAGTTATAAGGGTCCGCCAAGTCTATACGTTCTCTGAATTATAAGGGTCCACCAAGTCTATAGTTCTCTGAGTTATATGGGTCCACCAAGTCTCTACGGTCTCTGAGTTATAAGGGTCCACCAAGTCTATACATTCTCTGAGTTATAAGGGTCCACCAAGTCTACAAGTTCTCTGAGTTATAAGGGTCCGCCAAGTCTATACGTTATCGGAGTTAGAAGGGTCCACCAAGTCTATACGATCTCTGAGTTATAAGGGTCCACCAAGTCTATACGTTATCTGAGTTATAAGGGTCCACCAAGTCTATGCGTTCTCTGAGTTATAAGGGTCCACCAAGTCCATAAATTCTCTGAGTTATAAGGGTCCACCAAGTCCATAAATTCTCTGAGTTATAAGGGTCCGCCAAGTCTATGCGTTCTCTGAGTTATAAGGGTCCACCAAGTCCATAAATTCTCTGAATTGTAAGGGTCCAGTAAGTCTATATATTCTCTGAGTTATAAGGGTCCACCAAGTCTATGCGTTGTCTGAGTTATAAGGGTCCACCAAGTCTATAGTTCTCTGAGTTATAAGGGTCCACGAAGTATACACTTACTCTGAGTTATAAGGGTCCGCCAAGTCTATAGGTCTCTTAGTTATAAGGGTCCACCAAGTCTATACGTTCTCTGAGTTATAAGGGTCCACCAAGTCTATACGGTCTCTGAGTTATAAGGGTCCACCAAGTCTATAGGTCTCTTAGTTATAAGGGTCCACCAAGTCTATACGTTCTCGGAGTTAGAAGGGTCCACCAAGTCTACACGTTCTCTGAGTTATAAGGGTCCACCAAGTCTATGCGTTCTCTGAGTTATAAGGGTCCACCAAGTCCATAAATTCTCTGAGTTATAAGGGTCCGCCAAGTCTATGCGTTCTCTGAGTTATAAGGGTCCACCAAGTCCATAAATTCTCTGAATTGTAAGGGTCCAGCAAGTCTATATATTCTCTGAGTTATAAGGGTCCACCAAGTCTATGCGTTGTCTGAGTTATAAGGGTCCACCAAGTCTATAGTTCTCTGAGTTATAAGGGTCCACCAAGTATACACGTACTCTGAGTTATAAGGGTCCGCCAAGTCTATAGGTCTCTTAGTTATAAGGGTCCACCAAGTCTATACGTTCTCTGAGTTATAAGGGTCCACCAAGTCTATACGGTCTCTGAGTTATAAGGGTCCACCAAGTCTATAGGTCTCTTAGTTATAAGGGTCCACCAAGTCTATACGTTCTCGGAGTTAGAAGGGTCCACCAAGTCTACACGTTCTCTGAGTTATAAGGGTCCACCAAGTCTATACGGTCTCTGAGTTATAAGGGTCTACCAAGTCTATAGGTCTCTGAGTTATAAGGGTCCGCCAAGTCTATACGTTATCGGAGTTAGAAGGGTCCACCAAGTCTATACGGTCTCTGAGTTATAAGGGTCCACTAAGTCTAAACGTTTTCGGAGTTATAAGGGTCCACCAAGTCTATACGTTCTCTGAGTTATAAGGGTCCACCAAGTCTATAGTTCTCTGAGTTATATGGGTCCACCAAGTCTCTACGGTCTCTGAGTTATAAGGGTCCACCAAGTCTATACATTCTCTGAGTTATAAGGGTCCACCAAGTCTACAAGTTCTCTGAGTTATAAGGGTCCGCCAAGTCTATACGATCTCTGAGTTATAAGGGTCCACCAAGTCTATACGTTCTCTGAGTTATAAGGGTCCACCAAGTCTATACGTTATCTGAGTTATAAGGGTCCACCAAGTCTATGCGTTCTCTGAGTTATAAGGGTCCACCAAGTCCATAAATTCTCTGAGTTATAAGGGTCCACCAAGTCCATAAATTCTCTGAGTTATAAGGGTCCGCCAAGTCTATGCGTTCTCTGAGTTATAAGGGTCCACCAAGTCCATAAATTCTCTGAGTTGTAAGGGTCCAGCAAGTCTATATATTCTCTGAGTTATAAGGGTCCACCAAGTCTATGCGTTGTCTGAGTTATAAGGGTCCACCAAGTCTATAGTTCTCTGAGTTATAAGGGTCCACGAAGTATACACTTACTCTGAGTTATAAGGGTCCGCCAAGTCTATAGGTCTCTTAGTTATAAGGGTCCACCAAGTCTATACGTTCTCTGAGTTATAAGGGTCCACCAAGTCTATACGGTCTCTGAGTTATAAGGGTCCACCAAGTCTATAGGTCTCTTAGTTATAAGGGTCCACCAAGTCTATACGTTCTCGGAGTTAGAAGGGTCCACCAAGTCTACACGTTCTCTGAGTTATAAGGGTCCACCAAGTCTATACGGTCTCTGAGTTATAAGGGTCTACCAAGTCTATAGGTCTCTGAGTTATAAGGGTCCGCCAAGTCTATACGTTATCGGAGTTAGAAGGGTCCACCAAGTCTATACGGTCTCTGAGTTATAAGGGTCCACTAAGTCTAAACGTTTTCGGAGTTATAAGGGTCCACCAAGTCTATACGTTCTCTGAGTTATAAGGGTCCACCAAGTCTATACATTCTCTGAGTTATAAGGGTCCACCAAGTCTATACGTTATCTGAGTTATAAGGGTCCGCCAAGTCTATGCGTTCTCTGAGTTATAAGGGTCCACCAAGTCCATAAATTCTCTGAGTTGTAAGGGTCCAGCAAGTCTATATATTCTCTGAGTTATAAGGGTCCACCAAGTCTACAAGTTATCTGAGTTATAAGGGTCCACCAAGTCTATACGGTCTCTGAGTTATAAGGGTCCACCAAGTCTATACGGTCTCTGAGTTATAAGGGTCCACCAAGTCTATACGTTATCGGAGTTATAAGGGTCCACCAAGTCTACACGTTCTCTGAGTTATAAGGGTCCACCAAGTCTACACGTTCTCTGAGTTATAAGGGTCCGCCAAGTCTATAGTTCTCTGAGTTATATGGGTCCACCAAGTCTATACGTTCTCTGAGTTATAAGGGTCCACCAAGTCTATACGTTTCTGAGTTATAAGGGTCCGCCAAGTCTATACGTTCTCTGAATTATAAGGGTCCACCAAGTCTATAGTTCTCTGAGTTATATGGGTCCACCAAATCTCTACGGTCTCTGAGTTATAAGGGTCCACCAAGTCTACAAGTTCTCTGAGTTATCAGGGTCCGCCAAGTCTATACGTTATCGGAGTTAGAAGGGTCCACCAAGTCTATACGTTCTCGGAGTTAGAAGGGTCCACCAAGTCTACACGTTCTCTGAGTTATAAGGGTCCACCAAGTCTATACGGTCTCTGAGTTATAAGGGTCCACCAAGTCTATAGGTCTCTTAGTTATAAGGGTCCACCAAGTCTATACGGTCTCTGAGTTATAAGGGTCCACCAAGTCTATACGGTCTCTGAGTTATAAGGGTCCACCAAGTCTATACGTTATCTGAGTTATAAGGATCCGCCAAGTCTATAGTTCTCTGAGTTATAAGGGTCCACGAAGTATACACTTACTCTGAGTTATAAGGGTCCGCCAAGTCTATAGGTCTCTTAGTTATAAGGGTCCACCAAGTCTATGCGTTGTCTGAGTTATAAGGGTCCACCAAGTCTATAGTTCTCTGAGTTATAAGGGTCCACGAAGTATACACTTACTCTGAGTTATAAGGGTCCGCCAAGTCTATAGGTCTCTTAGTTATAAGGGTCCACCAAGTCTATACGTTCTCTGAGTTATAAGGGTCCACCAAGTCTATACGGTCTCTGAGTTATAAGGGTCCACCAAGTCTATAGGTCTCTTAGTTATAAGGGTCCACCAAGTCTATACGTTCTCGGAGTTAGAAGGGTCCACCAAGTCTACACGTTCTCTGAGTTATAAGGGTCCACCAAGTCTATGCGTTCTCTGAGTTATAAGGGTCCACCAAGTCCATAAATTCTCTGAGTTATAAGGGTCCGCCAAGTCTATGCGTTCTCTGAGTTATAAGGGTCCACCAAGTCCATAAATTCTCTGAGTTGTAAGGGTCCAGCAAGTCTATATATTCTCTGAGTTATAAGGGTCCACCAAGTCTATGCGTTGTCTGAGTTATAAGGGTCCACCAAGTCTATAGTTCTCTGAGTTATAAGGGTCCACGAAGTATACACTTACTCTGAGTTATAAGGGTCCGCCAAGTCTATAGGTCTCTTAGTTATAAGGGTCCACCAAGTCTATACGTTCTCTGAGTTATAAGGGTCCACCAAGTCTATACGGTCTCTGAGTTATAAGGGTCCACCAAGTCTATAGGTCTCTTAGTTATAAGGGTCCACCAAGTCTATACGTTCTCGGAGTTAGAAGGGTCCACCAAGTCTACACGTTCTCTGAGTTATAAGGGTCCACCAAGTCTATACGGTCTCTGAGTTATAAGGGTCTACCAAGTCTATAGGTCTCTGAGTTATAAGGGTCCGCCAAGTCTATACGTTATCGGAGTTAGAAGGGTCCACCAAGTCTATACGGTCTCTGAGTTATAAGGGTCCACTAAGTCTAAACGTTTTCGGAGTTATAAGGGTCCACCAAGTCTATACGTTCTCTGAATTATAAGGGTCCACCAAGTCTATAGTTCTCTGAGTTATATGGGTCCACCAAGTCTCTACGGTCTCTGAGTTATAAGGGTCCACCAAGTCTATACATTCTCTGAGTTATAAGGGTCCACCAAGTCTACAAGTTCTCTGAGTTATAAGGGTCCGCCAAGTCTATACGTTATCGGAGTTAGAAGGGTCCACCAAGTCTATACGATCTCTGAGTTATAAGGGTCCACCAAGTCTATACGTTATCTGAGTTATAAGGGTCCACCAAGTCTATGCGTTCTCTGAGTTATAAGGGTCCACCAAGTCTATACGGTCTCTGAGTTATAAGGGTCTACCAAGTCTATAGGTCTCTGAGTTATAAGGGTCCGCCAAGTCTATACGTTATCGGAGTTAGAAGGGTCCACCAAGTCTATACGGTCTCTGAGTTATAAGGGTCCACTAAGTCTAAACGTTTTCGGAGTTATAAGGGTCCACCAAGTCTATACGTTCTCTGAGTTATAAGGGTCCACCAAGTATATACATTCTCTGAGTTATAAGGGTCCACCAAGTCTATACGTTATCTGAGTTATAAGGGTCCGCCAAGTCTATGCGTTCTCTGAGTTATAAGGGTCCACCAAGTCCATAAATTCTCTGAGTTGTAAGGGTCCAGCAAGTCTATATATTCTCTGAGTTATAAGGGTCCACCAAGTCTACAAGTTATCTGAGTTATAAGGGTCCACCAAGTCTATACGGTCTCTGAGTTATAAGGGTCCACCAAGTCTATACGGTCTCTGAGTTATAAGGGTCCACCAAGTCTATACGTTATCGGAGTTATAAGGGTCCACCAAGTCTACACGTTCTCTGAGTTATAAGGGTCCACCAAGTCTACACGTTCTCTGAGTTATAAGGGTCCACCAAGTCTATACGTTATCTGAGTTATAAGGGTCCGCCAAGTCTATAGTTCTCTGAGTTATATGGGTCCACCAAGTCTATATGTTCTCTGAGTTATAAGGGTCCACCAAGTCTATACGTTTCTGAGTTATAAGGGTCCGCCAAGTCTATACGTTCTCTGAATTATAAGGGTCCACCAAGTCTATAGTTCTCTGAGTTATATGGGTCCACCAAGTCTCTACGGTCTCTGAGTTATAAGGGTCCACCAAGTCTACAAGTTCTCTGAGTTATAAGGGTCCGCCAAGTCTATACGTTATCGGAGTTAGAAGGGTCCACCAAGTCTATACGTTCTCGGAGTTAGAAGGGTCCACCAAGTCTACACGTTCTCTGAGTTATAAGGGTCCACCAAGTCTATACGGTCTCTGAGTTATAAGGGTCCACCAAGTCTATAGGTCTCTTAGTTATAAGGGTCCACCAAGTCTATACGTTCTCGGAGTTAGAAGGGTCCACCAAGTCTACACGTTCTCTGGGTTATAAGGGTCCACCAAGTCTATACGGTCTCTGAGTTATAAGGGTCCACCAAGTCTATACGTTATCTGAGTTATAAGGATCCGCCAAGTCTATAGTTCTCTGAGTTATAAGGGTCCACGAAGTATACACTTACTCTGAGTTATAAGGGTCCGCCAAGTCTATAGGTCTCTTAGTTATAAGGGTCCACCAAGTATATACGTTCTCTGAGTTATAAGGGTCCACCAAGTCTATACGGTCTCTGAGTTATAAGGGTCCACCAAGTCTATAGGTCTCTTAGTTATAAGGGTCCACCAAGTCTATACGTTCTCGGAGTTAGAAGGGTCCACCAAGTCTACACGTTCTCTGAGTTATAAGGGTCCACCAAGTCTATACGGTCTCTGAGTTATAAGGGTCCACCAAGTCTATAGGTCTCTTAGTTATAAGGGTCCACCAAGTCTATACGTTCTCGGAGTTAGAAGGGTCCACCAAGTCTACACGTTCTCTGGGTTATAAGGGTCCACCAAGTCTATACGTTATCTGAGTTATAAGGATCCGCCAAGTCTATGCGTTCTCTGAGTTATAAGGGTCCACCAAGTCCATAAATTCTCTGAGTTATAAGGGTCCACCAAGTCTATACATTCCCTGAGTTATAAGGGTCCACCAAGTCCATAAATTCTCTGAGTTGTAAGGGTCCAGCAAGTCTATATATTCTCTGAGTTATAAGGGTCCACCAAGTCTACAAGTTCTCTGAGTTATAAGGGTCCACCAAGTCTATACATTCCCTGAGTTATAAGGGTCCACCAAGTCCATAAATTCTCTGAGTTATAAGGGTCCAGCAAGTCTATATATTCTCTGAGTTATAAGGGTCCACCAAGTCTATACGGTCTCTGAGTTATAAGGGTCCACCAAGTCTATACATTCTCTGAGTTATAAGGGTCCACCAAGTCTATACGGTCTCTGAGTTATAAGGGTCCAGCAAGTCTATATATTCTCTGAGTTATAAGGGTCCACCAAGTATATACGTTATCTGAGTTATAAGGCTCCGCCAAGTCTATGCGTTCTCTTAGTTATAAGGGTCCACCAAGTCCATAAATTCTCTGAGTTATAAGGGTCCACCAAGTATATACGTTATCTGAGTTATAAGGGTCCACCAAGTCTATACATTCTCTGAGTTATAAGGGTCTACCAAGTCTATAGGTCTCTGAGTTATAAGGGAGCTTTGACCAGTCCTGCTGATGGTCCGTATTTCCCGAATGTGTACTTTTAAGCTCTAATCGCCAAACCTCGGCCAACTCCATCATGGCCTGGAATCCCGAGCATTGCCAGAACTGACCAGAGATATGTTGCAGTTTGTAAAAGATGTTGAATCTCGAACTAAGACGGAATTAGTTTAATTATCACGTTGCTAATGATAAAGTTTCAGACTAGCACACGCACCCGGTATAGCACGGGGGCAATATGTATAACCAAACGTTTAGTTAGCATGTAGTACCTAACTAGTGCCACGTGCTTTGGTGTTAAACTGTGACACGAAACTTATGATATTCACTATCCCGGATGACACTTGTGGATTAAATGAAGCTAAAATCTCATGAAGGCAACAGCGCAAATACTTGTTGGGTTTTATAATTCTAATAATAAACCTTTATTTAACGAGGGTAGCATGTTTAGTATAATACTCATCTAAATGGTCCACCTAAAACTACGATGTCGTATTACACACGCAAATAGTACATAATAATATAAACATTTGATGGAATATAAAACATTGACGAATTGTCTCTTTATACACAATGAGGAAAATAACAAATGAGATAAAACGAGACACTTGTACAAGATTTTGTATTTAAAACAACTTGACGGGCCTTAAACTGAATAAACCACATTTTTGTGTTGGTTTAGTTTTTTTCAAAGTTGACGAAAATGGTAAGACAATGTAAATATAAGTATTGAACGGTGGTTTTAATGTTGTTATAGTCGATATGGCAGCAATATGTATGGTGGGCAAATGTAGCTGGCCATTTGCCTACCATACATTTTGCTGCCATATCGTAATCCTTTGATGGTTATCGTTTTAATTAATTCCCCATTCCGACATTTTGTATGGTAATGGAAGAATTTGATTGGAGTAGACACATATGTACCCCGTCCATGTTCCTGTACCTGGACCAAGATTATTGAGTGGTTAAGGTGTCCCGACACTTTATCACCAGCCCTCCACCTCTGGGTTGCGAGTTCGAAACCTACATGGGGCAGTTGCCTGGTACTGACCGTCGGTCGATGGTTTTTCTCCGGGTACTCCGGCTTTCCTACACCTCCCAACTCGGCACGTCTTTAAATGACCCTGGCTGTTAATAGGACATGATACAAAAACAAACCAAACCAAACCAAACCAAGTTTGGACGTACATCACTTTTATTTACTGTTTCTCCAATCGACCATGGAAGTTATAAAGACAATCCCAAGTAACGGTGTGTGTTTTTGCTGCATTGTTTTCCACTATGAGAAACAAACAAGAAATATCTTTTAAAAAGATTAACGACATAGTTTTAATGCTGATAGTTATAATGTAAAACTGCTGGTGAAATAAACTAACGAACTAATGCGTTTCAGCAAGGATAACAAAATCATATCACTTTGAATCATTTTTGGTGATAATAAGACTGCATTTGAATCAGGAATGTAATTTAATTTTCTTAATGTGTCATTTGAAAAGATACATCCACTTATTCAATTTGCATTTAATCTTATAATTAATTTTGTTTCGTTTTTAACTGCATATCTGCATTTTGTATATACCGCTACATTGACCATACTTCATCTTGACCAGTAACGCCACCTGTCGCGTTATATCCGGGGCCAAAAGAATATTAAACGGCTATGCCGAACAACTAGACCGTCCATGTATCGCGTAGGAACACATCCTAAACACTCACGTGTACTACATATTCCGTCATCGACTCTAAGAACTTATCTCTCAATCAAATTAGCCTCATCAAAGGTAAGCATCCCTCTTACAACAATGGTGGTCGATGATTATTACGAGACAAGTTAACATGAGGCTGCGATAAGCTGCCATCACTATATGTTGGCACCGAAGGCTTATGGGAAGTATGTCTGTCCTTTGAGAGTTACAGATCAGTGATTTTCAAGCACGTGTGAGTTTTCCCCGATTGGTTCACATAAAAAGTGTGATCAATATTGACACGAAACGGTATTGAGTCTTTCGGAGGAACAGCACAGAACACTTGGCTTCGAAACTATCTTCATAACATCCCGATAAAATCAGGGTGCTTCGTGTTATTATAACGGATCGCTTTAAATAGCATTAGTCGTGAATTAGTTGTGTTGATGCCAGAGAGAGACTTCGAGAGGTTATACCTAAACGAAAGTTCCACGTACCTACGGCGTTCGTGAGTTCGTGCTGCCATCACAACGAGGC
Organism: Pecten maximus; assembly: GCF_902652985.1. Classification (NCBI taxonomy): domain Eukaryota; kingdom Metazoa; phylum Mollusca; class Bivalvia; order Pectinida; family Pectinidae; genus Pecten; species Pecten maximus. Next base: position 51,952,689 of record NC_047018.1, on the reverse strand, counting down.
GCATTCGACTATGCTTGACAGTTAAAGCCAACGCTCAGTATATGAAGTGAGAGTCTAACGCCTGCACGTAAGGCTCAGTATCGCAGCCTATCGCTGATCCCGGTAAATTATACACGTGTACACACAAACAACACAGGTATATGATTTTGAGTCTGATTATCGCGAGTTAAGCTATGTGTTGTGTGTGTGATAACAGGGAGGCTGACATCGCCAGTGGAGCGTGCTAATAATCCCCTTGTTAATCCTCCGAACATGTGGATACTCATCTCGTCCGTTGTAGATGGATAAGTACAACACAAGATGAAAAACATGAACAATAGGAAAAGGTAAGTACTCATGTGTCGTACATGTCCCTACACGTGTTTTTCCACACATGTGTCCACGAGTTTATCTGTGCCGCCAAGACCCAGTAATTAATTTCGTATGTATCATCTTTATACCGAGAAGCCCTCCTCCGTGGATAGTACCTTGTCTCCTGTTTATCGATCTCTTTAGAGCCGTCTCTGACTATAACTCAAAAACAAGCGGCACCAGGCTGGAGAAATGCTTGGTTTGGTCATATCTATTATTAACTTGGTGTTTACATAGATGTGTGATCAGTGTCAATATAGCGTACATGTCATTGATGATCCTAAATACATACAATTGTTTAACTTGATGTCATGCAAGTTCAATAAATATATATCATAGATAGATATTCCTCTACAAAGCACGTGCCCCGAATTGGCAGACGTTTTAAATATATAATTTAGCAAACATTTAATTGAACGATAAGACTAGGAATACTACCCCAGGCTAGTACACCAAACTGTGTGTGGCCCAATATCGAGATATACCTGGAACAAATCGCTCATTTATATAATTACGAGAGTGCTGTGAATGGAATCATGCGTGGTACCGTTTGTTACGACCAATAAAATACAGGTGATGGCGAATTAATTCTGGGCTACGTGATACACCCAGAGATTTGTGTGATTAGTAGGCTTGTCCGGGTTCTCACCTGCAATATACATGTACGATCGTTCAGCATTAACGTTACGCTTCAGTGGTTTTGTATCAACAGGTAATGTTTGTTTGTTTGTTTGTGTTTTTTGTTTGCTTGTTTGTGTGTTTGTTTGTTTGTGTGTTTGTTAGTTTGTTATAGTTCGTATTTGCAATAGCTAAGGTTATATAATGTCGACCGCGGTGGCCGAGTGATTAAGGTGTCTCGACACTTTAACAATAGCCCTCCACCTCTGGGGTTGCGAGTTCGAAACCAAAGTGGGGCAGTTGCCAGGTACTAACCTCAGGCTGGTGGTTTTTCTCCACCTCCAAAACCTGGCACGTCCTTAAATGGCCCTGTCTGTTTGTAGGACGTGATACAAAAATAAATAAACAAGCTAGAGCCATAAGGGCCGTCCAATGTCTCTGGATGCACCAGCCAGACCACACAGTTTGATAGCGGGCTACGTACCCTGGGGCAGAAAGGAGGGAGTGAATGTTGTAACAGAATGATACTTCTATCACAAAAGTTTACATTCTGATTCACCACATTGGTCACCTCATATCAAGATGTAGGCCTCTCGTGTATAAGATGTATCATTATCATACATCTTTGAAGATGTTCAATAATCCGAGATTATTCCTCAAAATAAAATACAGGTACATTTTATCGATGTCGTCCGTGCACGTCAGAAGGAATCGGACAGGAATTCAGACTCCACCTCAACAAGACCTCGATAATTGACAGATTTCACTTTCTTATTTTGAAGAAGAGGTTTACTGAGGATTCCGGATGCCGGCCTTCCAAAGGTAGTTCACAGCTCGTTTCTAACTATACACCTACACATTGTATTTATATACAATTGGACATTGATGGATCGATATTTACATTAAACTTGAAACCGGAAGCAATGTTAGTTTAAAGACATGCATTTTTACAAGTTCGATAATCAATGGTTTGAGGAGAGAGACCACCTGTTTCACACACTTGGTCGAATTGAGATAAACATGGAAGGTGATCCACCGTTGCTATGTAAACAATACCTTAAAATAGAAAGGAACTTTGTTGAAGAATAAACCCGGTGGTGTGTGTCTTTGATGTAGATAATCATACCTATATATAATTCATACTTGTACTCAGTAGTCTCCGTGAAGGACTAAAGCCTACTGATCTATACGAACTGTAGTCTACCGTAACGGCCATGGGAACGCTAGATTACTTAAACGGAACCCAAGTAAACATGTATTTACAGAAACTCGGAATATACAGTTGTTTTTCTGCAAAAGCTGAAGGGCACTGAAGAAAATCTTAAACCACTCTTATATTCCTTCGAAATAACTACTGGATCATCGGAATCGAATGCGCCCGAAGTGTCTGTTAAACGTTGACTTTACCTGCAGACAACTCGTGGTAGTTTTTGTCAACATTTTTTTGTTCGTGTAGCGAAACATGGTCTAAACTGTAACCCTCGGGATTGTAGACGACTTATATATAAATGAGTTGTTTCGGATATGAGAAAGCTTAAGATCATTCCGGGAAATAACTTGAAAAATATAAAGCAAAGTATTCTTAGGAAATAGAAATGTTTTCGATAAAACAGATAGTTTAGTAAATAATCTGTAGGCGAAGTGATGATGTTTTTGCTGGTGATAGCTTGGTTATCCGCTACGGAGTCACTGAAGGGGTATAGTACTGTCACACTGAAATATCATATCATCGACATGGACGTATACCATAATATACACATCATAATGGCAACAGGATCTTACCGCCGTCCAATAAAAGATGTTCAAGTTAATTATGTGTACTTCACAGAAAGTATCAAGTTTACAGCCGCTGATGAGCGCCCAACAAAAAAAAAGAAATCTAGATATCCAAGCTTCATGGATTAGGGAATAAAACATATAGGATAATTGTGATAAATAAAATACGCCAAATCTTGCAACTGATTTATTTTGGTCATTTCAAAAACACAAAGATGAAGTCACTAAAGCAAATTCCAAATTCCGCAGAAGGTTCTTACGGTCATACTATAACAAATGTACCGTCTTTTCCCAGACGAGTTTGTCTGACAGATAGCAAGTGACCAGTCGATGAGGTTCTGATCCGGTATCTAAATATGATACATGTAGTCATTGGACCATGGCCTGTTACATGTATAACTAGGAACATATAGGAAACAGTTATTCAAAATTCTGGCATTCAATGGATTGGGTGCCCGTAATCGTAAACATTTTGTTTTCAGGAATCCGGAAGATTATTATTTGATCGAAAAAAAATTGTGATAGTCTTTCTTCATATCAATCAAAACACTTGTATGCTGGAAAAGTTGAGTTGGTAATATTGATACTGTATGATAAGTCTATGAGGAGGAAACCTCCAAAATAACGGACATTGATAAGTGTGAGGAGAAGACCTCCAAAATAACGGACATTGATACGTGTGAGGAGGAAACCTCCAAAATAACGGACATTGATACGTGTGAGGAGGAAACCTCCAAAATAATGGACATTGATAAGTGTGAGGAGGAAACCTCCAAAATAACGGACATTGATACGTGTGAGGAGGAAACCTCCAAAATAATGGACATTGATAAGTGTGAGGAGAAGACCTCCAAAATAACGGACATTGATACGTGTGAGGAGACCTCCAAAATAACGGATATTGAAACGTGGGAGGAGGAGACCTCCAAAATAACGGACATTGATACGTGTGAGGAGACCTCCAAAATAACGGACATTGATACGTGTGAGGAGGAGACCTCCAAAATAACGGACATTGATACGTGTGAGGAGACCTCCAAAATAACGGATATTGAAACGTGTGAGGAGGAGACCTCCAAAATAACGGACATTGATACGTGTGAGGAGGAGACCTCCAAAATAACGGACATTGCTACGTGTGAGGAGACCTCCAAAATAACGGACATTGATACGTGTGAGGAGACCTCCAAAATAACGGACATTGATACGTGTGAGGAGGAGACCTCCAAAATAACGGACATTGATACGTGTGAGGAGGAGACCTCCAAAATAACGGACATTGATACGTGTGAGGAGGAGACCTCCAAAATAACGGACATTGATACGTGTAAGGAGGAAACCTCCAAAATAACGGACATTGACACGTGTGAGGAGGAGACCTCAAAAATAACGGACATTCGTACGTGTGAGGAGGAAACCTCCAAAATAACGGACATTGATACGTGTGAGGAGACCTCCAAAATAACGGACATTGATACGTGTGAGGAGGAGACCTCCAAAATAACGGACATTGGTACGTGTGAGGAGGAAACCTCCAAAATAACGGACATTGATACGTGTGAGGAGACCTCCAAAATAACGGACATTGATACGTGTGAGGAGGAGACCTCCAAAATAACGGACATTGATACGTGTGAGGAGACCTCCAAAATAACGGACATTGATACGTGTGAGGAGGAGACCTCCAAAATAACGGACATTGATACGTGTGGGGAGGAAACCTCCAAAATAACGGACATTGATACGTGTGAGGAGACCTCCAAAATAACGGACATTGATACGTGTGAGGAGACCTCCAAAATAACGGACATTGATACGTGTGAGACCTCCAAAATAACGGACATTGATACGTGTGAGGAGACCTCCAAAATAACGGACATTGATACGTGTAAGGAGGAGACCTCCAAAATAACGGACATTGAAACGTGTGAGGAGACCTCCAAATGAGGAGACCTCCAAAATAACGGACATTGATACGTGTGAGGAGGAGACCTCCAAAATAACGGACATTGATACGTGTGAGGAGGAGACCTCCAAAATAACGGACATTGATACGTGTGAGGAGGAGACCTCCAAAATAACGGACATTGATACGTGTAAGGAGGAAACCTCCAAAATAACGGACATTGACACGTGTGAGGAGGAGACCTCAAAAATAACGGACATTCGTACGTGTGAGGAGGAAACCTCCAAAATAACGGACATTGATACGTGTGAGGAGACCTCCAAAATAACGGACATTGATACGTGTGAGGAGACCTCCAAAATAACGGACATTGATACGTGTGAGGAGGAGACCTCCAAAATAACGGACATTGGTACGTGTGAGGAGGAAACCTCCAAAATAACGGACATTGATACGTGTGAGGAGACCTCCAAAATAACGGACATTGATACGTGTGAGGAGGAGACCTCCAAAATAACGGACATTGATACGTGTGAGGAGACCTCCAAAATAACGGACATTGATACGTGTGAGGAGGAGACCTCCAAAATAACGGACATTGATACGTGTGGGGAGGAAACCTCCAAAATAACGGACATTGATACGTGTGAGGAGACCTCCAAAATAACGGACATTGATACGTGTGAGGAGACCTCCAAAATAACGGACATTGATACGTGTGAGACCTCCAAAATAACGGACATTGATACGTGTGAGGAGACCTCCAAAATAACGGACATTGATACGTGTAAGGAGGAGACCTCCAAAATAACGGACATTGAAACGTGTGAGGAGACCTCCAAAATAACGGATATTGATACGTGTGAGGAGGAGACCTCCAAAATAACGGACATTGATACGTGTAAGGAGCTGATACTCGCTGTACTAAACACGTGTTATAATGATGACATGCCGACAGTGGAACCAATCGACAGCAGAACGACTGATAACAAAGGTCCATCAATAAGCTGCTGCTAGAACAGACGATGATGTGCTGGTATGCGAAGTAAAGTATACAAATCAAGTGTCACGGAAAAGACTATTTATTGGCGACCTGAGACGCTCTACGACTGGCCAATCAGACACCATTGTTCATTGACTGTTACACATACCCTGGAGAGAAGGGAGTGAGAATTGATGTGACGATGTCACGTCTACAATCACCGATACCATTGGTATTTTGTTAACGCGGACTTTAAATATCACTGCCGGACTCTGTCGGTTAACACCAAATAAAACCGCTCGGGATTTTGTAGTCGTGGTACTGGTCGACTGGCTCCAGTCCGTGTAACTCGTGTGGAAAGACTGCTTCACATCACTGGCCAAGGTCACGCGCGGTAGCACATCTTACGACACCAAGACAGCGACTCGATATAGATGGTGTTTTATATTATATAGATGGTGTTTTATATTATATAGATGGTGTTTCATATTATATAGATGGTGTTTTAATATTATATAGATGGTGTTTTATATTATATAGATGGTGTTTTATATTATATAGATGGTGTTTTAATATTATATAGATGGTGTTTTGATATGATATAGATGGTGTTTTAATATGATATAGATGGTGTTTTAATATTTTGTATATAGTGTTTTAAAAGTAAAACTACTATATGGATAAGGTTTCGATATTATATGGATGATGTTTCAGTAGTAAAACTACTGTATGGATGATGTTTCTGTAGTAAAACTACTCTATGGATGATGTTCCTGTAGTAAAACTACTCTATGGATGATTGTTTGAGTAGTAAAACTACTGTATGGATGATGTTTCTGTAGTAAAACTACAATATGGATGAAGTTCCTGTAGTAAAACTACTCTATGGATGATGTTTCAGTAGTAAAACTACTGTATGGATGATGTTTCTGTAGTAAAACTACAATATGGATGATGTTTCAGTAGTGAAACTACTCTATGGATGATGTTTCAGTAGTAAAACTACAATATGGATGATGTTTCTGTAGTAAAACTACAATATGGATGATGTTTCTGTAGTAAAACTACAATATGGATGATGTTTCTGTAGTAAAACTACTCTATGGATGATATTTCTGTAGTAAAACTACTCTATGGATGATGTTTCAGTAGTAAAACTACAATATGGATGATGTTTCAGTAGTAAAACTACTGTATGGATGATGTTTCAGTAGTAAAACTACTCTATGGATGATGTTTCTGTAGTAAAACTACAATATGGATGATGTTTCAGTAGTAAAACTACAATATGGATGATGTTTCAGTAGTAAAACTTCTCTATGGATGATGTTTCTGTAGTAAAACTACAATATGGATGATGTTTCTGTAGTAAAACTACTCTATGGATGATGTTTCAGTAGTAAAACTACAATATGGATGATATTTCTGTAGAAAACTACAATATGGATGATGTTTCAGTAGTAAAACTACTGTATGGATGATGTTTCTGTAGTAAAACTACTGTATGGATGATGTTTCTGTTGTAAAACTACTGTATGGATGATGTTTCAGTATCAAAACTACAATATGGATGATGTTTCAGTAGTAAAACTACAATATGGATGATGTTTCTGTAGTAAAACTGCTGAATGGATGATGTTTCAGTAGTAAAACTACTCTATGGATGATGTTTCAGTAGTAAAACTACAATATGGATGATGTTTCTGTAGTAAAACTACAATATGGATGATGTTTCAGTAGTAAAACTACTCTATGGATGATGTTTCAGTAGTAAAACTACAATATGGATGATGTTTCTGTAGTAAAACTACTCTATGGATGATGTTTCTGTAGTAAAACTACTCTATGGATGATGTTTCAGTATCAAAACTACTCTATGGATGATGTTTCTGTAGTAAAACTACAATATGGATGATGTTTCTGTAGTAAAACTACTCTATGGATGATGTTTCAGTAGTAAAACTACAATATGGATGATGTTTCTGTAGTAAAACTACTCTATGGGTGATGTTTCTGTAGTAAAACTACTCTATGGATGATGTTTCAGTAGTAAAACTACAATATGGATGATGTTTCTGTAGTAAAACTACTCTATGGATGATGTTTCAGTAGTAAAACTACTCTATGGATGATGTTTCAGTAGTAAAACTACAATATGGATGATGTTTCTGTAGTAAAACTACAATATGGATGATGTTTCTGTAGTAAAACTACTCTATGGATGATGTTTCAGTAGTAAAACTACTCTATGGATGATGTTTCTGTAGTAAAACTACTCTATGGATGATGTTTCTGTAGTAAAACTACAATATGGATGATGTTTGAGTAGTAAAACTACTCTATGGATGATGTTTCTGTAGTAAAACTACTGTATGGATGATGTTTCTGTAGTAAAACTACTCTATGGATGATGTTTCAGTAGTAAAACTACTCTATGGATGATGTTTCTGTAGTAAAACTACTCTATGGATGATGTTTCAATAGTAAAACTACAATATGGATGATGTTTCAGTAGTAAAACTACTCTATGGATGATGTTTCAGTAGTAAAATTCTCTATGGATGATGTTTCAATAGTAAAACTACTCTATGGATGATGTTTCTGTAGTAAAACTACAATATGGATGATGTTTGAGTAGTAAAACTACTCTATGGATGATGTTTCTGTAGTAAAACTACTGTATGGATGATGTTTCTGTAGTAAAACTACTCTATGGATGATGTTTCAGTAGTAAAACTACTCTATGGATGATGTTTCTGTAGTAAAACTACTCTATGGATGATGTTTCAGTAGTAAAACTACTCTATGGATGATGTTTCTGTAGTAAAACTACTCTATGGATGATGTTTCAATAGTAAAACTACTCTATGGATGATGTTTCTGTAGTAAAACTACAATATGGATGATGTTTGAGTAGTAAAACTACTCTATGGATGATGTTTCAGTAGTAAAACTACTCTATGGATGATGTTTCTGTAGTAAAACTACAATATGGATGATGTTTCTGTAGTAAAACTACAATATGGATGATGTTTCTGTAGTAAAACTACTGTATGGATGATGTTTCAGTAGTAAAACTACAATATGGATGATGTTTCTGTAGTAAAACTACTGTATGGATGATGTTTCTGTAGTAAAACTACAATATGTATGATGTTTCTGTAGTAAAACTACTCTATGGATGATGTTTCTGTAGTAAAACTACAATATGGATGATGTTTCTGTAGTAAAACTACAATATGGATGATGTTTCTGTAGTAAAACTACTCTATGGATGATGTTTCTGTAGTAAAACTACAATATGGATGATGTTTCTGTAGTAAAACTACAATATGGATGATGTTTCAGTAGTAAAACTACTCTATGGATGATGTTTCAGTAGTAAAACTACTGTATGGATGATGTTTCTGTAGTAAAACTACTCTATGGATGATGTTTCAGTAGTAAAACTACTCTATGGATGATGTTTCTGTAGTAAAACTACAATATGGATGATGTTTCTGTAGTAAAACTACTCTATGGATGATGTTTCTGTAGTAAAACTACTCTATGGATGATGTTTCAGTAGTAAAACTACAATATGGATGATGTTTCTGTAGTAAAACTACAATATGGATGATGTTTCTGTAGTAAAACTACTCTATGGATGATATTTCTGTAGTAAAACTACAATATGGATGATGTTTCTGTAGTAAAACTACAATATGGATGATGTTTCAGTAGTAAAACTACTCTATGGATGATGTTTCAGTAGTAAAACTACTGTATGGATGATGTTTCTGTAGTAAAACTACTCTATGGATGATGTTTCAGTAGTAAAACTACTCTATGGATGATGTTTCTGTAGTAAAACTACAATATGGATGATGTTTCTGTAGTAAAACTACAATATGGATTATGTTTCTGTAGTAAAACTACTCTATGGATGATGTTTCAGTAGTAAAACTACAATATGGATGATGTTTCAGTAGTAAAACTACTCTATGGATGATGTTTCAGTAGTAAAACTACTGTATGGATGATGTTTCTGTAGTAAAACTACTCTATGGATGATGTTTCAGTAGTAAAACTACTCTATGGATGATGTTTCTGTAGTAAAACTACAATATGGATGATGTTTCTGTAGTAAAACTACAATATGGATGATGTTTCTGTAGTAAAACTACTCTATGGATGATGTTTCAGTAGTAAAACTACAATATGGATGATGTTTCAGTAGTAAAACTATAATATGGATGATGTTTCTGTAGTAAAACTACTCTATGGATGATGTTTCAGTAGTAAAACTACAATATGGATGATGTTTCAGTAGTCAAAGTCATGATGTTTCCCACTTTGAGACTGAATTGTGGTCACTTATGAGTATAAAAGACAATAAAACCATCTGTGGTCTGTGTTCGACTGATTTCGGCATTACATTTCTAATTCTTTAATTTTTTTTCTCAATACCCTTTTTTTCGATCTCCACTTTTGTTCCTTAGTTACGTAGTTGCTCAGGTTGTCCCTGTTTTGTCACGAATAATTCCTTGAGATTGACTTACGTCATCACCATTATTATCATTTACAATTATTTACTTTATTTAAGCTAGTACAAGAACGTATGAAAGGTGATATTTCCCGAGGTCAAGGGAAATGTCACCTTTCGAAGGTTAACAATACCTTGTATTAACCTAAACAAAGTCAATAACTGTTCTGCTATATTAAATGATTCCTTCGATACCAGTGTTTGTTACGTAAATTGACTACACTTAATGTAGTTAGAATCACATGCCTCAGCTTTGCTGAAAGATCAATAGCGTCTTGATTTTTAAAGCTAATGTCATGGCCTTTTCATGTCCGAAATACAACACAAACGTTTCTTATCAAGCCCAGCAGTGCTTTGGTTTTCTGATTTGTTAATAAAGGTTATAATAACAAAAATAATCCACAAATCACTTTTGCGCTTGTTCAAAAATTCTGAATCCTCGATCTGGAAAATCCCTGTTACTATTTTTAGACGAGGTTAAAAGTTTGCGATATTTACTGCTCGAGCAGGAATTCGCCAGTTTTCGGTTAATATTGTATTTTGTCAAGACATGTCAGAGAGGTTTCCACCAATTCTTAAACAACTAAAATTACAGCCATATAACGAATATTTCACATTGCCTTTCATATTAAGGTGAATGATTTAATATCACTAAATTTGATTTGCTGTTGCGTCAGCTGTTTTGTAGCCAGTCAGCGTTGTATACATTTGTACATGTGATCCGCGAAGAAAGTGAGAGGAACAAATATGTCTGAGATATAATTTCTTGGTGATGAATATATAGGTATATTCAATGAACAAGTCGTGCGTATTATTTATCAAATTCTATTTTTGAAACTTAACATTAGTAAACAACTTGATATCACATATCTGCTGAAAAACAAATTTATGTTGCCGATCATATTTTTATTCAATAGTGATGATAATTTCACAACTTGTCTCAAACACAACTATGTCCCAGTTTATTGGAAACTTCCCTGAAAATTAGCCTGTTGTTGGGAAAAACAACGTGGGAATTTCGCAAAAATCCATTTTTACATTTTGGTCAAAGTGATTTCCTGAAATAAAAAAAATAACCTTTAAAACTGTGTTGTCTTTCCCATAAAAGTGACAGGCATAGGCATGTTCACTGCTTCTATCCTTGACGCTTGTTTTAGCTAAGAAACTACTGTAATTCTGTCATTCTTTCTTTGAAATAAAACTGTCAAAACATGAAGTGTTTTTCATGATTACCTAAAGGGTACGCGACAATGTCGGTGCAATAGAGCACTTGACACTCCATCATTTGGTGATGGCACGTTTTTTCAGACTGGTGATAGACATGTGGAGCTATATTCCAAAGAGCCCTCGATGGCGGAGTGGTTAAGGTGTCCCGACACTTTATCACTAGCCCTCCACCACTGGATTACGAGTTCGAAACCTACGTGGGGCAGTTGTCATGTACGGACCGTAGGCCGGTGGTTTTTCTCCGGGTACTCCGGCTTTCCTCCACCTCCAAAACCTGGCACGTCCTTAAATGACCCTGGCTGTTAATAGGACGTTAAACAAAGCAAACCAAACCACCAAGGAGACCATGGAAAAGAGTCCCTTGTCAATAGACCGAAAAGCGCACTTTGGACTTCATAACCAACTGCATTCTATTGTCTTGAAGTAAACCAATATGTTGACTTGCCGAACATTGAAATATTAGTCTCCAATGTGAATTTCGTTTTGGGGGGATTTTTTTTACAGAAACCAAGTTTCGTAAAGTTGGAAGGAAATGCACACAGAATATGAACACGTGCATCACTACCTGTATAAAGTGTATTGTGGGAAGTCTCCATTACAGGAGCAATGAACGAAGGATGCTATGACGTCATAACAATAAGGCAAACGTGTGAACCATACGCCAGGATTACATGTACATTGGACTTAACATTTGGTTTGGTTTGTTTTTGTTTAACGTCCTATTAACAGCCAGGGTCATTTAAGGATGTGCCAGGTTTTGGAGGTGGAGGAAAGCCGGAGTACCCGGAGAAAAACCACCGGCCTACGGTCAGTACCTGGCAACTGCCCCACGTAGGTTTCGAACTCGCAACCCAGAGGTGGAGGGCTAGTGATAAAGTGTCGGGACACCTTAACCACTCGGCCATCGCGACCCCTAAATGGACTTAACAGCTTTCTGATGTGTTTGTTTAAATGCAATAAAACCGATATTTGAACATGTTTCCTGTATGGAATATAAGATATGTTTCGCTCACTCATGCCGAATAATTTACAATAATTCATAGGTGATTTAAGTATAAAAAAATACCAGTAAACTTCGAGTTAGTGTTGACACATGGTATTCAAAATTAATGGATGATAAAGTTTAACTTGCACTAAGGGCCTGAAAAATAAACGACTATAACTGTAGGTTTTATACTCATTCAAAGATAATTTCTTTCAGAGATTATGAAATGGGTTTAGAATATAGCGATGTCCGAGCCTAGCCTATAAAAATATGTTTCTATCGAAATTGTAATGTTATTTATTTGCACTGATTTTGGTTGCGTACATTTTAATTTATTTTCGTAATAACGCGAGCGTTTTATTCTTATGGTAGTTTATATACATATATATTACGCCAGATAATATTTTCCAACAGTGATTATAATCGTTTTAACGAAAGTCCACAGCCATATAAAAACAATGTATTACCCGAGTATATGTTATGTTGGACTACTTTGACAACACAACATGCATAGATTGGTTATATCCGAAACCGAGAGGCTTTGAAATACTGATAGGAAACTGGACTGGAATGGTGGAAGATCCGGGTAGGATATTGAGAGACGATAGGAAACTGAACTGGAATGGTGGAAGATCCGGGTAGGATATTGAGAGACGATAGGAAACTGAACTGGAATGGTGGAAGATCCGGGTAGGATATTGAGAGACGATTAACCACCGTCAGTCACCCTGCACGTCAACATTTATCTGTGATTCTACATCAGTAGAAGCTGATTGAAGCTTATTCCACAAAGCGTTTGTAAGCAGTGCACAATTAACGTAAACATGTCAGAGATGTGTTATCACGTTCGCTGGTTATGGAACACTAGTGAGGAAGCTTTTGATGTAAGCATGAACGCTGTCCTAATTATACATGCATGATCGTATAGCGATAATCCATATAACAAAAGTGGATCAAAAACTGATCCGGATTTGTTGTTGTTGTTGTTCCTGTAGTAGTAGTAGTAGTAATTGTTGTTGTTGTTTCTTGTTGTTGTTGTTGTTGTTTCTTCTTGTTGTTGTTGTTTCTTGTTGTTGTTGTTGTTGATCCCTCCTCCCCTCACCATCTTATTTAACCCCCATTCAAACCTCTGTAGTGTTTACGTGTTAAAGATAACTCAGAAACAAGTAGTATTTGGTATCAAATCTATTCAGCGAAAACAAAATTACAAAACAGTAGTGTTCTATAGGAGCCCAATAAAAACAAGAATTAGACCCTGAAGTGTGCAGACGTTCCGTTTGGCTTCAGGTTGCATTCTTGCGTTAGTTAAAACGATTTACATAAATTTCGTGACGTCATTCCTTATCATCGGTTTCTATAGTTTCAGTTTTTATCAGTTAAGTGATTTGTGAAACACAAAAACAGCCAATCGTTTCTCGCTATCCAAGGTATCGCTCCATCTCTGTAAACGATTTTAATTTTGTAACGTGGACTTGGTTAAGATGTGAAGCGTATATATTATCATCGAATATTGTTTATCCACGGTAGGGGGCGCTCACATACACAATCCTTGGTTCCTTATAAGATTAAACCATGATGACAGACACCACTTTGGAATATCTTGCGTTCTTTCGTCAATGCGATCGAAATGAGGATCAAAGATTCGGACTGAGATTGTCTACAGTTCTTGAGAATACTTTCAAAGGCAAAATGAAAACAAAATAATAAATCAAAACTGAAAGAGAGAGAAAAAAAATACTCAAACAGTTAATAAACAAAAGCGAAAATCACATCGCGTTTTGATTATGGCAATTACTGCTGTTTAATATAATGCTATCCATATCAAGAACTCGGCAGTTGGTGCTTATTTCTGGCTTCATTAGCTCTAACAGTAAACATTGGTATATACAGGTACGTATTAACCTGACTGGATACGCCATCTACCGAGGTACACTCTCGAGCATCACTGGTACACGACCTGGAACTCATTAGTAGCGCTTCCCCGACACGCCCAAACACGTCAAAACATTGCCAGATTGACGGCATGTCTCGGTAGGACGGTTTAATACTGACATGTTTTCAGGCCCAATTCGCTGTGAGAATTTAAATCAATTAATGTTTCCGTTTGGAAATTTGCAGCAGGAGTAATTTGGCGTACACTGTAATACGTGTACATGGTTAAGATAAATACCATCATGTTAAAGAATAAGCAAAACAACATTATCATCAACCGTTTAAGAAATGTTCATAGTGCTCATATCAATAACAACCCGCGATACGTCCTTTAGAAGTCTAGTCGTTCGAAATCTTTATATTGTCATTACCCTTGGGGCCGCGGTGGCCGAGTGGTTAAGGTGTCCCGACACTTTATCACTAGTCCTCCACCTCTGGGTGGGGCCGCGGTGGCCGAGTGGTTAAGGTGTCCCGACACTTTATCACTAGTCCTCCACCTCTGGGTTGCGAGTTCGAAACCTACGTGGGGCAGTTGCCAGGTACTGACCATAGGCCGGTGGTTTTTCTCCGGGTACTCTGGCTTTCCTCCACCTCTAAAACCTGGCACGTCCTTAAATGACCCTGGCTGTTAATAGGACGTTAAACAAAATAAACCAAACCAAAACCTTGAAACAGGAGAAAGAACAAGGAATCTTTACGCTACCAATTGTATTCTTTACTATCGAGATAAGATGAATGGGTGGTTGAGAAGGAAAGCTACGTACAAACGAAGAAATCAAACCTGGAAAACATGCTCATATGGAAAGCTTCCTCACGAGTATAGTGAAAGTCATTGAACACTCTATACTTTCCCTTCAAGACAATTTTGTGGGCTCTTTGATTTCAAAAGATATACCGCCAATACCAAAAATGTACATCTCCGTCGCTTATATCTATTGGACTTTTGTCGAAAATAAATTGGAAATAAATAGGTGCACTCCTAGGTCAGGCAGGGGAATTTCTGTTGCAATACTATCCAGCCTTATTTTATGTGTAAACAAAAGCTATATTCAAAGTCCAGTAGGAATAGATCTACCACAGTGGGATTAATAAAACACGAATGATATCGCCAGCGAAAATATACATTTCTTATACATTATAAACAAGTATAACAGACTTTGCTTTATTCACAGTTGATCTTAAATCAAACACCGATTGGTGTTGAATGACACACAAGGAATTAAAGGTCAACTTATTGTTTGAAATGTGGGTAAAAGTTTGCAAACAATTGTCATTATAGTCTAACTGTACATCTAATATCGCCATTATACCGCGCTACTAAATATTCTCCATAAATGGCGGGATATATTGCTCCATCATGACGAGCGATATCTCGCACGCGAGCAAGGTTTCTATAGCAATAGACACGTAATTCTATAAACCTGGTAATTACTATATAAATCAGACCTGTGTCACCAGTAGCTGGGTGACAGTTATAGCAGGGTGACATATATTAAAGCATTGAACTGTTACCAAATGGTAGTATACAGTCGATATGAATACAATTTGGGTGACAGATAAATAGAATGTCGCCCGTTATTCATATCGACTGTATACTACCATTTGGTAACAGTTCAATGCTTATATTTACATTCATAAAGATTTTTTAAATACTGTAGGTTATGACGCGTTTAAATTTGCCGCTTACACTATCATTGACGTCATCAAGTTCAAATACCGGAACAGCGAAATTTCCAGAAGAAATGATATAGTCCCTCATGACGTTATTAATAGTAAACGCACAAAGTGGTTTTTGCACAAATTTGGCTTTATTTTATATTTCATATACGTGTGTAGGTATCGTCAAATTGTTCGTAATTACATAATTTCTGATTGTTTAAAATCGAAACAGTTTTTATGCGCAATGATGTACGATTAATTAACATTTAGAAGTGATGCGGCGTTGAACGGGCATTGCACAGGACAGACTCGATTCCTCGGAAACACTTATGTTTCTGGTATTGACTGGATTTACGTTATTTTCAGAAGAATAACAGCTCTTAATTCTTAATGAAAGTTGTCTTGATAGTAGGTGAAAATGATTCCAAGGATATTTCGTTCGAAACAGATTCAAGTCTAACCGGTCACATCATTGTCGCTAACTTAGCAGTCGATTTTCAACTTCACAGGGGCTCGTTTTTGTAAGGTAGGCCTTTGTTATCCGTGAATAATCACAAAACTAAAATCCAGTAGGCATATACATACACAACTGGAAACTATGTCGATACTCCCGATTTTTTAACAAGATTTTTTATAAATACTTGACTTTTAATGTTGTCGTGTCTTTCATTTCTGAAAATGTAGAAACGAGCCTGTGAGTGTGACGACATTGACAATTTGATAATTTCGTACAGATCAAGAATGGCGCTTATAGTAATTTCGTGTTGACTACATTTTTAGAATTATAAAATTATACTCTCATAACTTGTGACGTTGCTTTATTTTTTGTTGTGGCTTCTGTTAATAAATGCTAGCATTCGAAAGATCTCTAGGCCGAAAGTAACTGGCGGCCATTGTTTGGACCTGCAACACCCTGGGCTGTATTCCTACACTGACCGAATCACTGTAAATAGTAGTATACAGTCTCATGAATACAATTTGGTTTACTAACGACATATAGACAAATACACAGAATGTAAATATAGCAGTATGACAGGTATAGCAGGGTGACAGGTATAGCAGGGTGACAGGTATAGCAGGGAGACAGGTATAGCAGGATGACAGGTATAGCAGGTACGTGACAGGTAGAGCGGGGTGACAGGTAGAGCAGGGTGACAGGTATAGCGGGGTGACAGGTACAGCAGGGTGACAGGTATAGCAGGGTGACAGGTGTAGCAGGGTGACAGGTAGAGCAGGTACGTGAAAGGTATAGCTGGGTGACAGGTATAGCGGGGAGACAGGTATAGCGGGGTGACAGGTAGAGCGGGGTGACAGGTATAGCAGGGTGACAGGTATAGCAGGGTGACAGGTATAGCAGGGTGACAGGTATAGCGGGGTGACAGGTATAGCGGGGTGACAGGTAGAGCGGGGTGACAGGTAGAGCGGGGTGACAGGTATAGCGGGGTGACTGGTATAGCAGGGTGACAGGTATAGCGGGGTGACAGGTATAGCACGGTGACAGGTATAGCAGGGTGACAGGTAGAGCTGGGTGACAGGTAGAGCAGGGTGACAGGTATAGCAGGGTGACAGGTATAGCAGGGTGACAGGTATAGCACGGTGACAGGTAGAGCAGGGTGACAGGTATAGCAGGGTGACAGGTATAGCAGGGTGACAGGTATAGCGGGGGTACAGGTATAGCAGGGTGACAGGTAGAGCGGGGTGACAGGTAGAGCGGGGTGAAAGGTATAGCAGGGTGACAGGTATAGCAGGATGACAGGTATAGCAGGGTGACAGGTATAGCAGGGTGACAGGTAGAGCTGGGTGACAGGTAGAGCTGGGTGACAGGTAGAGCTGGGTGACAGGTAGAGCTGGGTGACAGGTAGAGCAGGGTGACAGGTATACCAGGATGACAGGTATAGCAGGGTGACAGGTATAGCAGGGTGACAGGTAGAGCTGGGGTACAGGTATAGCAATGTGACAGGTATAGCGGGATGACAGGTATAGCGGGGTGACAGGTAGAGCGGGGTGAAAGGTATAGCAGGGTGACAGGTATAGCAGGATGACAGGTATAGCAGGATGACAGGTAAAGCAGGGTGACAGGTATAGCAGGGTGACAGGTATAGCAGGATGACAGGTATAGCAGGGTGACAGGTATAGCAGGATGACAGGTATAGCAGGGTGACAGGTATAGCAGGGTGACAGGTAGAGCGGGGTGACAGGTATAGCAGGGTGACAGGTATATATGGGTGACAGGTATAGCAGGGTGACAGGTATAGCGGTGTGACAGGTATAGCAGGGAGACAGGTATAGTAGGGTGACAGGTATAGCAGGGTGACAAGTATAGCGGGGTGACAGGTATAGCAGGGTGACAGGTATAGCAGGGTGACAGGTAGAGCAGGGTGACAGGTATAGCGGGGTGACAGGTATAGCAGGGTGACAGGTATAGCAGGGTGACAGGTGTAGCAGGGTGACAGGTATAGTAGGGTGACAGGTATAGCAGGTGACAGGTATAGCAGGGTGACAGGTATAGCAGGTACGTGACAGGTATAGCAGGGTGACAGGTATAGCAGGGTGACATGTATAGCACGGTGACAGGTATAGCGTGGAGACAGGTATAGCGGGGTGACAGGTAGAGCGGGGTGAAATGTATAGCAGGGTGACAGGTATAGCAGGATGACAGGTGTAGCGGGGAGACAGGTAGAGCTAGGTGACAGGTATAGCAGGGTGAAAGGTATAGCAGGGTGACAGGTAGAGCGGGGTGACAGGTATAGCGGGGTGACAGGTATAGCAGGGTGACAGGTAGAGCTGGGGTACAGGTATAGCAATGTGACAGGTATAGCAGGGTGACAGGTATAGCAGGATGACAGGTATAGCACGGTGACAGGTATAGCAGGGTGACAGGTATATCTGGGTGACAGGTATAGCGGGATGACAGGTATATCTGGGTGACAGGTATAGCGGGGTGACAGGTATAGCAGGATGACAGGTATAGCACGGTGACAGGTATAGCAGGGTGACAGGTATAGCGGGGTGAAAGGTATAGCACGGTGACAGGTATAGCGGGGTGACAAGTAGAGCGGGGTGAAAGGTATAGCAGGGTGACAGGTATAGCAGGGTGAAAGGTATAGCAGGGTGACAGGTAGAGCGGGGTGACAGGTATAGCGGGGTGACAGGTATAGCAGGGTGACAGGTATATATGGGTGACAGGTATAGCAGGGTGACAGGTATAGCAGGTGTGACAGGTATAGCAGGGAGACAGGTATAGTAGGGTGACAGGTATAGCAGAGTGACAAGTATAGCGGGGTGACAGGTATAGCAGGATGACAGGTATAGCAGGGAGACAGGTATAGCAGGGTGACAGGTACGTCAGGGTGACAGGTATATATGGGTGACAGGTATAGCAGGGTGACTGGTATAGCTGGGTGACATCGACGACACCCACAATACAGATTTAGGTCACGACGACACCCGTCATACAAATATAGGTCACGACGACACCCACAGTACAAATCTAGGTCACGACGACACCCACAATACAGATCTAGGTCACGACAACACCCACAATACAGATCTAGGTCACGACGACACCCGTCATACAAATATAGGTCACGACGACACCCACAATACAAATCTAGGCCACGACGACACCCATACTACAGATCTAGGTCACGACGACACCCGTCATACAAATCTAGGTCACAACGACACCCGTCATACAAATCTAGGTCACGACGACACCCGCCATACAAATCTAGGTCACTACGACACCCGCCATACAAATCTAGGTCACGACGACACCAGTCATACCAATCTTGGTCATGACGACAACCACAATACAAATTTAGGTCACGACGACACCCACAATACAAATCTAAGTCACGACGACACCCGCCATAAAATCTAGGTCATGACGACACCCGCCATACACATCTTGATCACGACGACACACGCCATACAATCTAGGTCACAACGACACCCGTCATACAAATCTAGGTCACGACGACACCCGTCATGCAAATCTAGGTCACAACGACACCTGTCATACAAATATAGGTCACGACGACACCCACCATACAAATCTAGGTCACGACGACACCCGTCATACAAATCTAAGTCACGACGATACCTGCCATACAAATCTAGATCACAACGACACCCGTCATACAAATCTAGGTCATGACGACACCCGCCATACAAATCTAGGTCACTACGACACCCGCCATACAAATCTAGGCCACGACGACACCCGTCATACTAATCTTGGTCATGACGACAACCACAATACAAATCTAAGTCACGACGACACCCGCCATAAAATCTAGGTCATGACGACACCCGCCATACAAATCTAGGTCACCCTACAGGAAGGGAAGGGTGAACACGTGTATGTGAGGGTGACGGGAAAGACGTCGTTAAAAATGATATTTTATGATGTTGTAGACGGAGTGTATGAGTATTAAGGGGTGGGGAGGGGCTGTATGGCCTAGTTGATACCGTTTGAGACTACAGACAATATGTTTGGTTGTGTAGTTCTGTCTGATAATCTAATTACAATGCTATCTGACCCTATCAAGATCGTATAATTCAGTCATGTTTTCCCCATAGTCGAGGTATGAACTGTAATTACGTTATGCAATGTCTGAAATCAAACGACATTGTTCCAATAAACCGTGTTTAATTGAGATGTTGTCTTTTGAGTTCGCCGCTCCCCAGACAACAGTCTCTGGAACTAACGGTTCAAAGCAGATTTATACATTATATATACCACTACGTGAACTTCCAATAGTCGATATTAAAGCGCCACCTATCGGCTGGTCCAGTAGTCTGACTGAAAATGGGACCCAGATGTAACAGCTACATACAATTATCTCCCTTGTTTTACAGGGTATCCTTTGGTAGTAAAGGGTCCATGGTGGAAACATGGATTATCGAGGACTTCCAAGAACCGGAAACGGATGGACAGATTTACCGGAACCTAGTCAACAAAAGCAGCGAGTGCAGGTAGGTTTGAAATTAGGATATCGTGTTGATCATACTCTGGTGGCAATGGATTGGAGGTCATGGTCTTTTTTGGTCCTTGTTTTTCGGCATAGCCGTACACTATTCTTTTGGTCTCGGTTATGACGCGACAGGTGGCGTTACTGGTCAAGATGAAGTATGTGATTGGTCAATGTAGCGGTAAATGCAAAATGCAGATACACAGTTAAAACGAAACAAAGTTAAGATTTAAAGCAAACTGAATAAGTGGATGTATCTTTTCAAATGACACATAAACAGAATTATATTCCTGATCGATTCAAATGCAGTCTTATTATCACCAAAAATGATTCTAACTGATATAATTTTGTTACCCGTGCTAAAACCAATTAGTTCGTTAATTTATTTCACCAGCAGTTTTACATTATAACCACCAGCGTTAAAGCTATGCCGTTTATCTTTTTTAAAGATATTTCTTAAGTTCTAAGGAACTGTTCTGGGTTCTGTTATAACGGCGGTGATTGTGTATCGTCTTGGATTGCTGGGTTTTCTCTTCATGTGATGATTCCATTCCCTGGTTTATCGGTTTACCATTATAATGTATTTAACGACATTTTTGTCGATATGTCATAAACTCGAGAACTGCGCGCCATATGACGTAGTCACTTTTACATGTGATTGTTCCTGGGTGGTATTGAGAATTCACCACGAAGGCGATGATTATTTCACTTCCAGTCTTGGTGTCTTAGGAGGTAGTTTCCTGTAGTTGTTGGGAGGTAGTGTCCTGTAGTTGTTGGGAGGTAGTTTCCTGTAGTTGTTGGGAGGTAGTGTCCTGTAGTTGTTGGGAGGTAGTGTCCTGTAGTTGTTGGGAGATAGTGTCCTGTAGTTGTTGGGAGGTAGTTTGCCTGTAGTTGTTGGGAGGTAGTTTGCTGTAGTTGTTGGGAGGTAGTTTCCTGTAGTTGTTGGGAGGTAGTTTCCTGTAGTTGTTGGGAGGTAGTTTCCTGTAGTTGTTGGGAGGTAGTTTCCTGTAGTTGTTGGGAGGTAGTTTCCTGTAATTGTTGGGAGGTAGTTTCCTGTAATTGTTGGGAGGTAGTTTCCTGTAATTGTTGGGAGGTAGTTTCCTGTAGTTGTTGGGAGGTAGTTTCCTTTTGTTGTTGGGAGGTAGTTTCCTGTAATTGTTGGGAGGTAGTTTCCTGTAGTTGTTGGGAGGTAGTTTCCTTTTGTTGTTGGGAGGTAGTTTCCTGTAATTGTTGGGAGGTAGTTTGCTGTAGTTGTTGGGAGGTAGTTTGCTGTAGTTGTTGGGAGGTAGTTTGCTGTAGTTGTTGGGAGGTAGTTTACTGTAGTTGTTGGGAGGTAATTTACTGTAGTTGTTGAGAGGTAGTTTCCTGCAGTTGTTGGGTGGTAGTTTCCTGTAATTGTTGGGAGGTAGTTTCCTGTAATTGTTGGGAGGTAGTTTCCTGTAGTTGTTGGGAGGTAGTTTCCTGTAGTTGTTGGGAGGTAGTTTCCTGTAGTTGTTGGGAGGTAGTTTCCTGTAGTTGTTGGGAGGTAGTTTCCTGTAATTGTTGGGAGGTAGTTTCCTGTAATTGTTGGGAGGTAGTTTCCTGTAATTGTTGGGAGGTAGTTTCCTGTAATTGTTGGGAGGTAGTTTCCTGTAGTTGTTGGGAGGTAGTTTCCTATAGTTGTTGGGAGGTAGTTTCCTGTAGTTGTTGGGAGGTAGTTTCCTGTAGTTGTTGGGGGGTAGTTTCCTGTAGTTGTTGGGAGGTAGTTTCCTGTAATTGTTGGTAGGTAGTTTCCTGTAGTTGTTGGGAGGTAGTTTCCTGTAGTTGTTGGGAGGTAGTTTCCTGTAATTGTTGGGAGGTAGTTTCCTGTTGTTGTTGGGAGGTAGTTTCCTTTTGTTGTTGGGAGGTAGTTTCCTGTAATTGTTGGGAGGTAGTTTGCTGTAGTTGTTGGGAGGTAGTTTCCTTTTGTTGTTGGGAGGTAGTTTCCTGTAATTGTTGGGAGGTAGTTTGCTGTAGTTGTTGGGAGGTAGTTTGCTGTAGTTGTTGGGAGGTAGTTTCCTTTTGTTGTTGGGAGGTAGTTTCCTTTTGTTGTTGGGAGGTAGTTTCCTGTAGTTGTTGGGAGGTAGTTTCCTGTAGTTGTTGGGAGGTAGTTTACTGTAGTTGTTGGGAGGTAATTTACTGTAGTTGTTGAGAGGTAGTTTCCTGCAGTTGTTGGGAGGTAGTTTCCTGTAGTTGTTGGGAGGTAGTTTCCTATAGTTGTTGGGAGGTAGTTTCCTGTAATTGTTGGGAGGTAGTTTCCTGTAGTTGTTGGGAGGTAGTTTCCTTTTGTTGTTGGGAGGTAGTTTCCTGTAATTGTTGGGAGGTAGTTTCCTGTAGTTGTTGGGAGGTAGTTTCCTTTTGTTGTTGGGAGGTAGTTTCCTGTAATTGTTGGGAGGTAGTTTGCTGTAGTTGTTGGGAGGTAGTTTGCTGTAGTTGTTGGGAGGTAGTTTGCTGTAGTTGTTGGGAGGTAGTTTACTGTAGTTGTTGGGAGGTAATTTACTGTAGTTGTTGAGAGGTAGTTTCCTGCAGTTGTTGGGTGGTAGTTTCCTGTAATTGTTGGGAGGTAGTTTCCTGTAATTGTTGGGAGGTAGTTTCCTGTAGTTGTTGGGAGGTAGTTTCCTGTAGTTGTTGGGAGGTAGTTTCCTGTAGTTGTTGGGAGGTAGTTTCCTGTAGTTGTTGGGAGGTAGTTTCCTGTAATTGTTGGGAGGTAGTTTCCTGTAATTGTTGGGAGGTAGTTTCCTGTAGTTGTTGGGAGGTAGTTTCCTGTAGTTGTTGGGAGTTGTTTCCTGTAGTTGTTGGGAGGTAGTTTGCTGTAGTTGTTGGGAGGTAGTTTCCTGTAGTTGTTGGGAGGTAGTTTCCTGTAATTGTTGGGAGGTAGTTTCCTGTAGTTGTTGGGAGGTAGTTTCCTTTTGTTGTTGGGAGGTAGTTTCCTGTAATTGTTGGGATGTAGTTTCCTGTAGTTGTTGGGAGGTAGTTTCCTTTTGTTGTTGGGAGGTAGTTTCCTGTAGTTGTTGGGAGGTAGTTTGCTGTAGTTGTTGGGAGGTAGTTTGCTGTAGTTGTTGGGAGGTAGTTTCTTGTAGTTGTTGGGAGGTAGTTTCCTATAGTTGTTGGGAGGTAGTTTCCTGTAGTTGTTGGGAGGTAGTTTCCTGTAGTTGTTGGGAGGTAGTTTCCTGTAGTTGTTGGGAGGTAGTTTCCTGTAATTGTTGGTAGGTAGTTTCCTGTAGTTGTTGGGAGGTAGTTTCCTGTAGTTGTTGGGAGGTAGTTTCCTGTAATTGTTGGGAGGTAGTTTCCTGTTGTTGTTGGGAGGTAGTTTCCTTTTGTTGTTGGGAGGTAGTTTCCTGTAATTGTTGGGAGGTAGTTTGCTGTAGTTGTTGGGAGGTAGTTTCCTTTTGTTGTTGGGAGGTAGTTTCCTGTAATTGTTGGGAGGTAGTTTGCTGTAGTTGTTGGGAGGTAGTTTGCTGTAGTTGTTGGGAGGTAGTTTCCTTTTGTTGTTGGGAGGTAGTTTCCTTTTGTTGTTGGGAGGTAGTTTCCTGTAGTTGTTGGGAGGTAGTTTCCTGTAGTTGTTGGGAGGTAGTTTACTGTAGTTGTTGGGAGGTAATTTACTGTAGTTGTTGAGAGGTAGTTTCCTGCAGTTGTTGGGAGGTAGTTTCCTGTAGTTGTTGGGAGGTAGTTTCCTATAGTTGTTGGGAGGTAGTTTCCTGTAGTTGTTGGGAGGTAGTTTCCTGTAGTTGTCGACTTTATTTGATACATGAAATGGTGAAGTGAAAGATTGGTTACACATAGTCAGTGACAAGTCTCGTTAAATCTCGTCTTGGTAAGATAATGCTAAATGTTGGTGGACAGGACAATGTCACAATGAAACTCACGTTTCTTAGTTCATGGTAACATTTATGCAGATTACAACTATTGTAATGTTGTTATAACCACCTGATCAATCGTTTGAGCGTTGGAACGGCGATGTGTTGGTAGTCGTGGGTTCGAAAGCTGGTTTCGAGGTAACCATTTTGTCTGAAAGTGGTCTTAATTGATACAGTCACATACATGTATGGATATGACGTATTAATATCAACTATAGCAATGTATACCCATCACTTACAGTAAGGCTGATCACGAGGACAATCATACACCGATTCATCATAATGTCAAAATTGCACGAAAAAATAAGTAATACTTTCATTTCCGACCGAAGTTAAATGCATCATGCAGATCATGTGATGTCATTTCAAGCCTGACTTCATTTTGCGCCAAAGATCTCATGAAGGTGCTATAGGTTTTGGTTGACAAATGAAATCTAGATTGATTTCGTACATTTCCCTTACCCTAGATATGTGTATCTTATAAGCCTCGAGATTTCCAGCCCTACAGGGATAGGGCAAACGTTTCTGAACCCCTCGCCCGTATTAGTGAGGTATATGGTACACATTTCTGTACCCCTTGCCCGTATTAGTGGGGTCTGTGGTACACATTTCTGAACCCCTCGCCCGTATTAGTGGGGTCTGTGGTACACATTTCTGAACCCCTCGCCCGTATTAGTGGGGTCTGTGGTACACATTTCTGAACCCCTCGCCCGTATTAGTGGGGTCTGTGGTACACATTTCTGAACCCCTCGCCCGTATTAGTGGGGTCTGTGGTACACATTTCTGTACCCCTCGCCCGTATTAGTGAGGTATATGGTACACATTTCTGAACCCCTCGCCCGTATTAGTGGGTCCTGTGGTACACATTTCAGAACCCCTCGCCCGTATTAGTGGGGTCTGTGGTACACATTTCTGTACCCCTCGCCCGTATTAGTGAGGTCTGTGGTACACATTTCTGAACCCCTCGCCCGGATTTGTGAGGCCTGTGGTACACGTTTCTGAACCCCTCGCCCGTATTAGTGAGGCCTGTGGTACAGATTTCTGAACCCCTCGCCCGTATTAGTGAGGCCCGTGGTACACATTTCTGAACCCCTCGCCCGTATTAGTGAGGTCTGTGGTACACATTTCGGAACCCCTCGTCCGTTTTAGTGTGATCTGTGGTACACATTGCGGAACCCCTCACCCATATTAGTGGGGCCTGTGGTACACATTTCTGAACCCATAGCCCGTATTATGGAGGCCTGTGGTAAACATTTCTCTGTTCTATCCGTTAGTAACCCTAGAGGTAAACCGAATGTTTGCCGAAGATTCCTCCATTGAGTTTAAAACATTGCGGTATGATTACAATGAGGCCAGGTCAAACGGATGGAAGTCGTTTCCAATTAAAGCTGCACGCATGTAGATGTAGGCCAGAATCTGATACATGTACGTTATTTATCAATCAAAAGCAGAATGATGATTAAAGCTAGCGGTAAATTGCGAAAATTGTTCCTACTTGTATTTGAAAATAAAGTTTCCAGAATATTTTTGAGATGTGCCTCTTTGATGACAATATATTTCGGTCGTCGTATCTAAGAGAATGCAGATATAATTGTTTATTCTTTACCAGAAAACTAGAGTCTATCAAACTGGAACCTGTTGCCCTCATTGCATGATCGTAAGAGGCTACTAGATTTGGGGTTTATCCTAATCTTTTCCTTGACAAGTACTGTTGAGCGTTCGTGATGCCCTGCCAGTGGCCTTTGACCTTTTTAGTGAGGTTGCACTATGAAGTCGGCATCAGTTCCGTCCTATCACAAGGAGACAAACACGAACATATCACAGCCGTCAAAAACAATTCAAATCACTCACCACACGCATGCAACTGGCAAATTGAGGAGGTCGTCCTTACATGACAATAATTTTTGATAGGACGTTAAACAATGCAAACCAACTAAGTATTGTAGCAGGCCAGGTTTTAATTGTAGATACTGTACATAGTTGTATGGTCGCCTTCTAACTTCCGGCTACAGGGAATTTCCCTTTAGCTCAGTCGGTAGAGCGGCGGACCAGTAAGCCGAGGGTGGCGGGTTCGATCCCGGCTAGCTGCACACTACTACTCCTTGAACTTTTACATTGGTGCCGCAGACCACTCCAAGTGAAAGCAAGAGGCTTCTCTGGAGAGAGAACCTGGGTTGGTGTGTTCGGGGGCGAACACGTTTGAAGGAGGGAGTAGTGTAGCAGGCCAGGTTTTAATTGTAAATACTGTACATAGTTGTATGGTCGTCTAAAGTAGTGCCAAAATCAACTTGCCGGCACCTATATCTGTTTCGTTCCTCTAGGACTCGTCAGTGATGCCAAGTGTGTTCTAGGACTTGTCAGTGATGCCAGGTGTGTTCTAGGACTTGTCAGTGATGCCAAGTGTGTTCTAGGACTTGTCAGTGATGTCAGGTGTGTTCTAGGACTAGTCAGTGATGCCAAGTGTGTTCTAGGACTCGTCAGTGATGCCAAGTGTGTTCTAGGACTTGTCAGTGATGCCAAGTGTGCTCTAGAACTTGTCAGTGATGCCAAGTGTGTTCTAGGACTCGTCAGTGGTGCCAAGGGCCCACGGTTTTGATCAGGGGAGGCGAATAAAAAACAAAACTGGAAATAACTTTATATATATACATATATATATTTCATTTCACAAGAACACTAAGTGCATATTATATTCTGAACCGTGTCACTATTGAAATAAATTAAATCGTGACATGACGGTAATGGTTAACCTCGGGAAAGACTTAGATGTCTGTGCTTCCTTAGGTACAATGAGCATCTCATCAGCTTTGTTAAAACTGAAATTTCGTTCATATTTTTATATGAATGGCAGAAAACGTGTGATTGCATATCTTAATTTGATTACTATGGGTTTTTGTTTTTGTTTTGTTTTTTTTTTTTGTTCTTTTTGATACTTCTCGAGTATATGGAATCATATCGATACAATATAAAATGGGAGATTTAAAAATGCAGCGTTCCCGGGTGAACTTGAGCCACCAACATTTCGGCTATCTACCGGACATGCTAAATGATTTCACAACATGATACTATAGACTATAAATCACATCTCCGCCAAGGCTTGTTTGATTACATGACTGAGATATTGCGATTTTTATTCAGTTTTTGATACGATGTTATATGATAATTAAAACGAAACTTTCTTTCAAGTTTTACTTGATTAACCGTATATCGTTAGACAACACGTTCTGTTACAATGTAAATATTAGGTATGTACAGTTGTGTGATCGCACAACGTTCCGAAAACATCGTGCAGACATCGTGCAGACATCGTGCGCACAAATGTGCGATGTAAACTGCACAGCTAACGAGAGGTTTATAAATATTACGAAATAACTAGTTATACGAAAACATATATGAAAAAATATAAATTATGATTTAAGATGGTGGCTATAATATGTATACGTGCTGATTAACAGTTGTTTTCATTCATGGAACATGCCGTATACTACAGATCGCATTTTGCTAGAATACCTGCTTTTTCAATAAATGAGTTCGAATTACTAGACTCGAAAGTCGAAAGGGACTTTATATCTTCATAGGTCATTTCCTGGTGCCAAGGAAAAAGAAAGATGTTATCATTTTAACATAAGGTTATGTAACGTACTACATTGTGTTGACAAATCGTCGCCGAGCACGCAAGGATGTGGCTCAGTTTGACAACTAGAACGGAGAAACGATTATGTTACTTGCTTTTTATATTAAAGGTAATCTTAAAATCAATAGACTACAATGGTATTTTGCAAGATTAACGTCGAATGTGAGAAGTGAAAAAGTTGAGAAAACATTTTCCTGCTTGTTACATCTCTGGGAAATCGTGTGCACCGGCTGTTGTGCTATTCCTATGTAGGGCAACTTTAAGGTCATATCATCAATCGAGGTACCAAACTGTTCAATGATCTTTAAGATATTACGAAAGCCAAAAATACTTTTAAAAAAACTATGACCAACTGTTTATCAGTCCATCTTCCTGTTTTTAAAGTTATCAAAGATGCCGGCTGCAGTAGACTAGTTGTTTACAATTTACTGAGCGTTAGCGATAAATTAGAGTTTTCTACGTGCTACATTATACCATGGCTCATAAACCTTGCCTCCCTAACTGTTTGGTCTCTCTGCTTCCTCCATGGCCAATTAAAATCATGTACCTTTGCATAATAACATTCCTACGCCACATCTATGTCGGTAAACAAGCTGTTTCGTCACAACTCACAACAGGAAGTGAATCCGCCTATAAGGACGACTGCTATATATTGGCATACGTCCATCCGCTTCAAAAGACACAATTTATCTCAAGTGTGCCATGGAGGAGTTCAAAGCTTTCTTAATATACATTGATTCATTTCTACTTTTCATAAAGAGCTTGATTGAGGAAGTTGTATCAGGAAGCACGCGCTATGTTTAACAAGTCGGCCAGCAGTGGTAATAAATGTTAGACACGTCTAAAAACGAACACTTTCAGCATCGATCATGGGTGTCATGTATGTCTGTTATGTAGTAAATCATTCCAATGAAGTGTGTTAACTGTTCTGTTGTCAATAATGAACCTAACCGGTATAGATACGGGTAGTTTGGTAGCCTTCCCAAAGATTGACATATTCGCCCAAGTCCCTTTTTTTAAGGTTAGTTATGCTGACATCAATGTGTCACTTTTTAATACAATGTTAAAGATATTAATTTAAACTGTTTCGCAAACATGCTTTTAGTCCAAAAACTTGCATGTATAGAATCTTCTGAAAAAAATTGAAACGCTAAGAATTGGAATTTCGAAGTTCAAAGTCTCAACTTGGTGTCAATCGATGCTAACCGTTGTTTAAGCTGGACATGTTTATATCTTGAATATTGAAAATGCTTATGTTTATAAACCAGTCATCCCTTCTGACGACAAAACAATAACGAATTAATACGATAACCCTAGAGGAACTACATGTCTACCGTATTGTTGGAAATGGCACCAGATTAGATTCACTGAACACGTAGGAAAGATAAAAGTCCAATAAAATGGTCTTTAGAAAATAGATAACTCACTTAAAATATTTCATTTAGGGAATTGGGCTAGTGTTTGTGAGGAGTGTGGCTAAATCTTGCTGCTACAGCTGGTGGGAGAGTATTGGTTTTTAACGGCCTCAGTTGCCAATCAGCGCGGTGAACAACTGGCAGACAATCTATATCATATCCCTGTTCATTTGTTTTAATGGGTATTATACTTTATTGCTTCATTTTCTAAATCTTTCAATTATTCCATAATGGCTCTGTAAAGCGCCTTTTTATCACGGCTTATTCTGCTATTTCTGTGTGTACATAACTACGTTATTGATGGTGAGGCTAGATCTCTCGGGGTTTTTACTTTTTTTCAAAAATACACCAAACCATAATGGTTACACATGTTCCTGTCTGAACTTGGAATGTCGGAGGGACATATTTGTCTGTTCGTGAATCGACATTATAATCATACTAGACGCCTCCCACGTATAGCACGTGGAATGTGTATCATAATCCGTAAGCCTCTCGAGACAAAGGTCACTGGGGCCTGTATCGTTCGCCGGTTTCTGTCGTTATTAGCTCACCTGGTCCGAGGCGTCCGGCGTCAGATGTCTGGCGTCCGTCGATGGGTTTGTTGCTGACATGAGGAATGCGTGAGTTTATTGAGGAAGACGTGAGCTTGTTGCTGACATGAGGAATGCGTGGGCTTGTTGTTGATTTGAGGAATGCGTGAGGTTGTTGATTTGAGGAATGCGTGAGGTTGTTGATTTGAGGAATGCGTGAGGTTGCTGTTGATTTGAGGAATGCGTGAGTTTGTTGTTGATTTGAAGAATGCGTGAGGTTGTTGATTTGAGGAATGCGTGAGGTTGTTGATTTGAGGAATGCGTGAGGTTGTTGTTGATTTGAGGAATGCGTGATGTTGTTGTTGATTTGAGGATGCGTGAGGTTGTTGATTTGAGGAATGCGTGAGTTTGTTGTTGATTTGAGGAATGCGTGAGATTGTTGTTGATTTGAGGTAGCCTCGATTTTTTTTCATTTACTTCAGAAATGTTTTGGTGTTATCCCAAATACTTTTCAGATGTCAATTTCTGTATCTTTAGGAATGTGTATAGTTGCTGGAAAAATCCCTTTTGTCCTTGACCTTGGTTATGGAAGCGTTAAATGAAATCAATAAAAAGGGGTGTGAAGAACTGTCAACGAGCCACTAAAATCAGACATAAACAGAATCTACAGTGCTTCATAACGAACCATCTCAAGTGATATTAGTTATTCCTCCCCCGAAAATCTTACCGGGAGAGATGCCAGATGTTCATTAACAGAGTTCCTATGTCTATACAGTACTTAAGATGACGATGTTACTGCTCACCGACAATGCTCGTACCGGTGTAACGTGGAAATGTGACCCCAGTAAAATCATATCCAGGGTCAATTATCAGCGTTTCACCTACCACTCACTACTGGACAGTCCCCTCACAGTGTAAACACACCAAGGTTTCTACAACTGTCCAAATATTAGGATATTTGTTCCATCTAATATGTTTTGAAGCAAATCAAGGTCGAAATGAGGTGCCGTAATTTCGTTTAAGTGTGTGATTATAATGATATCAACGCTAATGCTTATGTAAGTGCCAGGTATTACACCATGGTAGCTGTGATTTAGGGCTGAGTGGTACATCTGGCGCAGTCATTTACATACATACCAGCTCAGAAATCGGGTAGGTGCTCACCTGTCGCCATTAGTTACACCTACTAGCTGTGAATGTATTACGATGAGATTGATTGATAGGAACCACATTAAGACATACATATATATCACGTTAAGACATCTATATATATCACGTTAAGACATCTATATATATCACGTTAAGACATTGATATATATCACGTTAAGGCATTGATATATATCACGTTAAGACATCGATATATATCACGTTCAGACATTGATATATATCGCGTTAAGACATTGATATATATCGCGTTAAGACATTGATATATATCGCGTTAAGACATTGATATATATCGCATTAAGACATTGATATATATCGCGTTAAGACATTGATATATATCACGTTAAGACATCGATATATATCGCGTTAAGACATCGATATATATCGCGTTAAGACATTGATATATATCGCGTTAATACATTGATATATATCACGTTAAGACATTGATATATATCACGTTAAGACATTGATATATATCACGTTAAGACATTGATATATATCACGTTAAGACATTGATATATATCACGTTAAGACATTGATATATATCACGTTAAGATATTAATATATATCACGTTAAGACATTGATATACATCACGTTAAGACATTGATATATATCACGTTAAGACATTGATATATATCACGTTAAGACATTGATATGTATCACGTTAAGATATTAATATATATCACGTTAAGACATTGATATATATCGCGTTAAGACATTGATATATATCACGTTAAGACATTGATATGTATCACGTTAAAACATTGGTATATATCACGTTAAGACATTGATATATATCACGTTAAGACATTGGTATATATCACGTTAAGACATTGATATATATCACGTTAAGATATTAATATATATCACGTTAAGACATCGATATATATCACGTTAAGACATCGATATATATCACGTTAAGACATTGATATATATCACGTTAAGACATTGGTATATATCACGTTAAGACATTGGTATATATCACGTTAAGATATTGATATATATCACGTTAAGATATTAATATATATCACGTTAAGACATTGATATGTATCACGTTAAGATATTAATATATATCACGTTAAGACATTGATATATATCGCGTTAAGACATTGATATATATCACGTTAAGACATTGATATGTATCACGTTAAAACATTGGTATATATCACGTTAAGACATTGATATATATCACGTTAAGACATTGGTATATATCACGTTAAGACATTGATATATATCACGTTAAGATATTAATATATATCACGTTAAGACATCGATATATATCACGTTAAGACATCGATATATATCACGTTAAGACATTGATATATATCACGTTAAGACATTGGTATATATCACGTTAAGACATTGGTATATATCACGTTAAGATATTGATATATATCACGTTAAGATATTAATATATATCACGTTAAGACATTGGTATATATCACGTTAAGACATTGGTATATATCACGTTAAGACATTGGTATATATCACGTTAAGACATTGGTATATATCATGTTAGAACAGCATAGTAATATACGTTATATTTGTTCTGCTTTATTGTCGTGTTTGGATTTTGAATGACAGCTGATGTTTGGGTGACATCTGATTTTTGGATGACAAGAATTATTTTCAGAAAAGATAAACGAGTGTCACTCAGGTAGACCTATCTAATGAGCGGCTGTACTGCCGATGATCGAATAAAGAAATTTCGGTAATTATGTTCAATATCCACTTGGATGTACCCGACTTTTAAAATGTCTGAATCCAAATTTTCTGACTATAAATTTGAAATATTTTAAAAACCTTATTCATTTGATGCTGTTCATTGTAAACAAAAAAAGTGTAATATAGTTGTATTTCCCGTAACATCGGTTCTCTATCCGCTGTTGGGAGCAGACATGTTGCTATAGCGTTTCACCCTGAATTTATATCATATATATATATATATATATATATATATATAATTGTCAAGTAGTAATAACGACAGTACAGACAAGTGATTTGTCAAATTTTCGAGGCAATCTGCCCCTTTATCAAGACACAGGTAAATTACATACAGACATAGAACAGTTACACATAGCGATATTTATTGTTGTGAAAACGATTCCCCTCGGCCGATAATTAATTCGCCGAGGGCCTATTATGATTAATTAGAAAACATCTTAGGTGGTGTACAGATGGTAAAAGTAAATGAATAAATAAATGAATAAATAAATAAATAATATAACAATAAGGTTTAACAAAATGACATTGTGAGTTGAATCGATGTGATGGCAGCGCGTATATATAATAATAACTCGACTTCGGACTAATAATAATTATTACTGCATTTACTACAATATAGCCGATATGTGTTTAACCAATCTCGAAGTCACCCTCCATTTTGTTCTGATTGTAAGAACTGAGACATATGTATCACATACGAGTCTCTGATTTGACGTTGGAGTTTTTAGACTGATCTGCCGAAAAAAAGTACATAAAGGGAGGCAAACACCACAACCATGTAACGATCGATTAATAAATCTGTCTGTCATGTAACGGACAGTAACAGCGATATGTTAGGTTCTGGGTAGGCTATGTACACTGGGGTTATATCTGGGTTTGTCTATACCGAGGTTATCACTAGGTTGGTCTATACCGAGGTTATAACTGGGTTTGTCTATACCGAGGTTATAACTGGGTTTGTCTATACCGAGGTTATCACTAGGTTTGTCTATACCGAGGTTATAACTGGGTTTGTCTATACCGAGGTTATAACTGGGTTTGTCTATACCGAGGTTATAACTAGGTTTGTCTATACCGAGGTTATAACTAGGTTGTCTATACCGAGGTTATAACTAGGTTGTCTATACCGAGGTTATCACTAGGTTTGTCTATACCGAGGTTATAACTGGGTTTGTCTATACCGAGGTTATAACTAGGTTTGTCTATACCGAGGTTATAACTAGGTTTGTCTATACCGAGGTTATAACTAGGTTTGTCTATACCGAGGTTATAACTGGGTTTGTCTATACCGAGGTTATAACTGGGTTTGTCTATACCGAGGTTATAACTAGGTTTGTCTATACCGAGGTTATAACTAGGTTTGTCTATACCGAGGTTATAACTAGGTTTGTCTATACCGAGGTTATAACATGGTTTGTCTATACCGAGGTTATAACCGGGTTTGTCTATACCGAGGTTATAACTGGGTTTGTCTATACCGAGGTTATCACTAGGTTTGTCTATACCGAGGTTATCACTAGGTTTGTCTATACAGAGGTTATAACTAGGTTGTCTATACCGAGGTTATCACTAGGTTTGTCTATACCGAGGTTATAACATGGTTTGTCTATACCGAGGTTATCACTAGGTTTGTCTATACCGAGGTTATAACTGGGTTTGTCTATACCGAGGTTATAACTAGGTTTGTCTATACCGAGGTTATAACTAGGTTTGTCTATACCGAGGTTATAACTGGGTTTGTCTATACCGAGGTTATAACTAGGTTTGTCTATACCGAGGTTATAACATGGTTTGTCTATACCGAGGTTATAACTGGGTTTGTCTATACCGAGGTTATAACTGGGTTTGTCTATACCGAGGTTATAACATGGTTTGTCTATACCGAGGTTATAACCGGGTTTGTCTATACCGAGGTTATAACTGGGTTTGTCTATACCGAGGTTATCACTAGGTTTGTCTATACCGAGGTTATCACTAGGTTTGTCTATACCGAGGTTATAACTAGGTTGTCTATACCGAGGTTATCACTAGGTTTGTCTATACCGAGGTTATAACATGGTTTGTCTATACCGAGGTTATCACTAGGTTTGTCTATACCGAGGTTATAACTGGGTTTGTCTATACCGAGGTTATAACTGGGTTTGTCTATACCGAGGTTATCACTAGGTTTGTCTATACCGAGGTTATGACATGGTTTGTATATACCGAGGTTATAACTAGGTTTGTCTATACCGAGGTTATAACTAGGTTTGTCTATACCGAGGTTATAACTAGGTTTGTCTATACCGAGGTTATAACTAGGTTTGTCTATACCGAGGTTATAACGTGGTTTGTCTATACCGAGGTTATAACTAGGTTTGTCTATACCGAGGTTATAACTGGGTTGGTCTATACCGAGGTTATAACTGGGTTTGTTTATACCGAGGTTATAACTAGGTTTGTCTATACCGAGGTTATAACTGGGTTTGTCTATACCGAGGTTATAACTAGGTTTGTCTATACCGAGGTTATAACTGGGTTGTCTATACCGAGGTTATAACTGGGTTGTCTATACCGAGGTTATAACTAGGTTTGTCTATACCGAGGTTATAACTAGGTTGTCTATACCGAGGTTATCACTAGGTTTGTCTATACCGAGGTTATAACATGGTTTGTCTATACCGAGGTTATAACCGGGTTTGTCTATACCGAGGTTATATCTGGGTTTGTCTATACCGAGGTTATAACTGGGTTTGTCTATACCGAGGTTATAACTGGGTTTGTCTATACCGAGGTTATAACTGGGTTTGTCTATACCGAGGTTATAACATGGTTTGTCTATACCGAGGTTATAACTGGGTTTGTCTATACCGAGGTTATAACTGGGTTTGTCTATACCGAGGTTATCACTAGGTTTGTCTATACCGAGGTTATCACTAGGTTTGTCTATACAGAGGTTATAACTAGGTTGTCTATACCGAGGTTATCACTAGGTTTGTCTATACCGAGGTTATAACATGGTTTGTCTATACCGAGGTTATCACTAGGTTTGTCTATACCGAGGTTATAACTGGGTTTGTCTATACCGAGGTTATAACTAGGTTTGTCTATACCGAGGTTATAACTAGGTTTGTCTATACCGAGGTTATAACTGGGTTTGTCTATACCGAGGTTATAACTAGGTTTGTCTATACCGAGGTTATAACATGGTTTGTCTATACCGAGGTTATAACTGGGTTTGTCTATACCGAGGTTATAACTGGGTTTGTCTATACCGAGGTTATAACATGGTTTGTCTATACCGAGGTTATAACCGGGTTTGTCTATACCGAGGTTATAACTGGGTTTGTCTATACCGAGGTTATCACTAGGTTTGTCTATACCGAGGTTATCACTAGGTTTGTCTATACCGAGGTTATAACTAGGTTGTCTATACCGAGGTTATCACTAGGTTTGTCTATACCGAGGTTATAACATGGTTTGTCTATACCGAGGTTATCACTAGGTTTGTCTATACCGAGGTTATAACTGGGTTTGTCTATACCGAGGTTATAACTGGGTTTGTCTATACCGAGGTTATCACTAGGTTTGTCTATACCGAGGTTATGACATGGTTTGTCTATACCGAGGTTATAACTAGGTTTGTCTATACCGAGGTTATAACTAGGTTTGTCTATACCGAGGTTATAACTAGGTTTGTCTATACCGAGGTTATAACTAGGTTTGTCTATACCGAGGTTATAACTGGGTTGGTCTATACCGAGGTTATAACTGGGTTTGTTTATACCGAGGTTATAACTAGGTTTGTCTATACCGAGGTTATAACTGGGTTTGTCTATACCGAGGTTATAACTAGGTTTGTCTATACCGAGGTTATAACTGGGTTTGTCTATACCGAGGTTATAACTGGGTTGTCTATACCGAGGTTATAACTAGGTTGTCTATACGAGGTTATAACTAGGTTGTCTATACCGAGGTTATCACTAGGTTTGTCTATACCGAGGTAGTATATACCGAGGTTACACTAGGTTTGTCTATACCGAGGTTATAACCTGGTTTGTCTATACCGAGGTTATAACTGGGTTTGTCTATACCGAGGTTATAACTGGGTTTGTCTATACCGAGGTTATAAACTGGGTTTGTCTATACCGAGGTTATAACTGGGTTTGTCTATACCGAGGTTATAACTGGGTTTGTCTATACCGAGGTTATAACTGGGTTTGTCTATACCGAGGTTATAACTAGGTTTGTCTATACCGAGGTTATCACTAGGTTTGTCTATACCGAGGTTATAACTTGGTTTGTCTATACCGAGGTTATAACTAGGTTTGTCTATACCGAGGTTATAACTGGTTTGTCTATACCGAGGTTATAACTGGGTTGTCTATACCGAGGTTATAACTGGGTTGTCTATACCGAGGTTATAACTGGGTTGTCTATACCGAGGTTATAACTGGGTTTGTCTATACCGAGGTTATAACTAGGTTTGTCTATACCGAGGTTATAACTAGGTTGTCTATACCGAGGTTATCACTAGGTTTGTCTATACCGAGGTTATAACTTGGTTTGTCTATACCGAGGTTATAACTGGGTTGTCTATACCGAGGTTATAACTGGGTTTGTCTATACCGAGGTTATAACTTGGTTGGTGTATACCGAGGTTATAACTGGGTTGGTGTATACCGAGGTTATAACTGGGTTTGTCTATACCGAGGTTATAACTGGGTTTGTCTATACCGAGGTTATCACTAGGTTTGTCTATACCGAGGTTATAACTGGGTTGTCTATACCGAGGTTATAACTGGGTTTGTCTATACCGAGGTTATAACTAGGTTTGTCTATACCGAGGTTATAACTAGGTTGTCTATACCGAGGTTATCACTAGGTTGTCTATACCGAGGTTATCACTAGGTTTGTCTATACCGAGGTTATAACTGGGTTTGTCTATACCGAGGTTATAACTAGGTTTGTCTATACCGAGGTTATAACTAGGTTTGTCTATACCGAGGTTATAACTAGGTTTGTCTATACCGAGGTTATAACTGGGTTTGTCTATACCTAGGTTATAACTAGGTTTGTCTATACCGAGGTTATAACTGGGTTTGTCTATACCGAGGTTATAACTAGGTTTGTCTATACCGAGGTTATAACTAGGTTTGTCTATACCGAGATTATAACTGGGTTTGTCTATACCGAGGTTATAACTAGGTTTGTCTATACCGAGGTTATAACTAGGTTTGTCTATACCGAGGTTATAACTAGGTTTGTCTATACCGAGGTTATAACTGGGTTTGTCTATACCGAGGTTATAACTGGGTTTGTCTATACCGAGGTTATAACTAGGTTTGTCTATACCG
This sequence comes from Pecten maximus, assembly GCF_902652985.1. Classification (NCBI taxonomy): domain Eukaryota; kingdom Metazoa; phylum Mollusca; class Bivalvia; order Pectinida; family Pectinidae; genus Pecten; species Pecten maximus. Next base: position 51,914,075 of record NC_047018.1, on the reverse strand, counting down.
AGGTTATAACTAGGTTTGTCTATACCGAGGTTATAACTAGGTTTATCTATACCGAGGTTATAACTAGGTTCATCTATACCGAGGTTATCACTGGGTTTGTCTATACCGAGGTTATCACTGAGTTTGTCTATACCGAGGTTATAACTGGGTTTGTCTATACCGAGGTTATAACTTGGTTTGTCTATACCGTGAAACACATTAATCGTTTGTCTGACGTGTGTACTATTGTCCCGCGTTTCCTCCGTTACTGCGCCGATCTCTCCGAGGAATGTGTACTGTTGTAATTAATGATGACTATCGACTGTTTCTGCCTTCTGCCATGTTTCGGTGATGAAGCGCCATGCTTTCGTTACCAGGTGTAAGAGAGTGGTGTTAAAAGTTCACGTGTACAGACGAATCACCTCCCAATCAGAATACTTCTCTAACGCCAATGATTAGTAAAGCTTTGAATGACCATGTCAATCTAAAATATTCCTGGTAAGCACTAAAGGTATGGTGTTACCATTAGTTTACAGTCAGTACAAACGTCGGTGTGACTCTGTTCTAAATGTACAGTCAGTACAAACGTCAATGTGACTCTGTTGTACAAAGTACAGTCAGAACAAACGTCAGTGTGACTCTGTTGTACAAAGTACAGTCAGTACAAGCGTCAACGTGACTCTGTTCTAAATGTACAGTCAGTACAAACGTCAATGTGACTCTGTTGTACAAAGTACAGTCAAAACAAACGTCAATGTGACTCTGTTGTACAAAGTACAGTCAGTACAAACGTCAGTGTGAGTCTGTTGTACAAAGTACAGTCAGAACAAACGTCAGTGTGACTCTGTTGTACAAAGTACAGTCAGTACAAGCGTCAACGTGACTCTGTTCTAAATGTACAGTCAGTACAAACGTCAATGTGACTCTGTTCTAAATGTACAGTCAGTACAAACGTCAACGTGACTCTGTTCTAAATGTACAGTCAGTACAAACGTCAACGTGACTCTGTTGTACAAAGTACAGTCAGTACAAGCGTCGACGTGAGTCTGTTGTACAAAGTACAGTCAGTACAAGCGCCAACGTGACTCTGTTCTAAATGTACAGTCAGTATAAACGTCAATGTGACTCTGTTCTAAATGTACAGGCAGTACAAACGTCAATGTGACTCTGTTCTAAATGTACAGTCAGTACAAACGTCAATGTGACTCTGTTGTACAAAGTACAGTCAGTACAAGCGTCAACGTGAGTCTGTTGTACATAGGACAGTCAAAACAAACGTCAACGTGATTCTGTTCTACATGTACAGTTAATACAAACGTCAACGTGACTCTGTTGTACAAAGAACAGTCACAGTACAAGCGTCAACGTGACTCTGTTCTACAAAGAATAGTTAATGCAAACGTCAACGTGACTCTGTTCTACAAAGAACAGTCAGTACAAACGCGAACCAAACCAAACATCTCAGCCGCCGATGTGATATAAAACGTGAGGTTGAATAGGTAAACTTGACGTTAGGACGAACCAGGCACGGCGTAGTTCTCCAGGTTGTCGTTCCTGGTATTTCTGTTCTTATCTTGGAATGTGCTTCCTGTGGTAAATTTGCCGGCGCGTTAGAGTGCGCTGGATAATGAGGAGAAGATAAACAGTGTTCTTGGCACCATAGCAACATTTACATTCATTTTCACCAAACGCAATCAAAATTAGGAACTGAACATAATCGTGTGATTACGTAGAACCCAATATACGTTGATTTGTTGACATAGGTGATATGCGGTTTACCTCAGACTTTCTCAATGGAAGAAAGAGAAGTGTTTATCGTGCCGTAACAACCTCGAGTCGTCATATAATACTTCAGAGCCCCGAATGGCTGCTCTATCCGTACTTGTTGTGCTGGGGAAGATTGGGCTACATAACACTACAATACCTGGTAATTAGCTAATTACGCTGACAGGTGCCCCGCCGATTACATACGCTGATTAACATTTTGTTAATTACAAACGTAGCCCTGTAAATACTCTTAGGGAGGTTTCTATAATATTGTTACATAACATATATAATTAGGTCTGAATTGGATACTCTGTAACGAAAATCACTGTCAGAGAGGCATCTTCTATGTCATGCAGATGGGGGACACATAATGTTATCATTCCACGGGTGTGTGATCCGTAGACATGCTTTGACGCCATTTTGCTGATTGTTAAACCGCAGTCAGACCGTGTAAAGCGTTTGCTGGACTGGTCCCCTGTCAATCTCAAAATCATATGTACAGTTGAGCTGTATTTTTTGGCATCCAAGTTTCAAACTAGGGCGAGCTAAATACAGTATTTGAATTAAGCTGAGCAATTTCTAGCAAAACCTCAGGGTTGCTGGCCAGTCTAAGGGATGGCATCGGTTTGTAATTGTGCAATTGATGATATATATTGGGTTGAATGAGAGTTCACTGTAACAATACATGTTTGATTATGAATTCAGCGGAGATTTGTTTAACATGTTTAGTTTTGAGTCCTACTTCAGTTATCAATCCAGCTGTGGACTGATGTATTTTTCTACAGGTATGGTTGATTTCCTGTTGTACATAAAATAAAAGGTAGTAACACAATCAATTCAATGGGCGCAACAACGCATGCGCGTCGGTGTGTAATATTGATGAATTGATTAACTCAATAATTTCACTGAGATAAAATGACAACTAAATCTTGAAGATTCGTCTTCCGTGTTAGATGCTGGTCCAAACAAGGCATTACAATATCCCTAAATTACCCACTCAGAACTCCTCGGATTTAACTACGCAACATCACAGCCGAGGAGTTCCGATTGCCAAATTACCAGCACAGCCGATATTTATCATGCCCTAATTGGAAATTGACCGGTGTGACAGATGTATCATACCCTGGTTGGAAAGTTACCGGTGTGACCGATATATCATACCCCGATTGGAAAGTGACCGGTGTGACCGATATATCATACCCCGATTGGAAAGTGACCGGTGTGACCGATATATCATACCCCGATTGGAAAGTGACCGGTGTGACCGATATATCATACCCCGATTGGAAAGTGACCGGTGTGACCGATATATCATACCCAGATTGGAAAGTTACCGGTGTGGCCGGTATATCATACCCCGGTGTCGGAGTAATTGGTTCGTTCGCAGCTCACGTCAAGTTAAAGTGATAAGTACTCCTTACGATTTATAGGGGTATGGAAATGAGTTCGGACGTTTGAATTCAAATGAGTCAGTTCAAATAAACTTTTCTTTTACTACAAAATATCGGTTTTTTCCGGGGTTTTTTAAGGATAGGATTAAGACAGATTGTTTTTGGCACCGTGTCGGACTGTTCATCATTTTACTTACACGACTAGGTTCTGGTTTATCTGATAAACGTACCACAACATTCGTCTTCTGGTGGGAACATTGGGGTCTGCTTTCCTCTTCATGATTTTGTGTGAATGATGTCGACGAATGCTCAATTAACGTTATTTTGTTTATACGTTTGTTTAGCTATTCAAGTGATTTAAACATATTTTATTTGTATCAATATATACAAGAGCATTGGGCATAAGTTTTCAAACTTATATGATAGAGAGAGAGAGAGAGAGAGAGAGAGAGAGAGAGAGAGAGAGAGAGAGAGAGAGAGAGACAGAGAGAGAGAGACAGAGAGAGAGACAGAGAGAGAGACAGAGAGGTATTATGATTCGAATTTATTCAAATATTCTATTGATAAATTAAGTTTAATTATTTACTAAACAAACAAACAATTCCGATTCCGATAGCAGAAGATTAAACTGTTCGCTGCACAAAGACACACTGCTATTTCTAATGTTCGTTATATCCTGTTCCATGGTAAGCTTTCTCCGTTCGATCCATTGCCTTCTGGAAAAAAATATTCGTTTCTCTTGCGCTATCGGAATCGGAAGTGACTTTATAAACACATTTTTTTTTGAACTGTCAATATATATTTATGTACATGATTTCACAATACTGATTAAGAAAAGGAAAACGGGGAATTAAAATCTTCTTGAGTCAAGAATGTATTTCTGAGTGATTTGGCTTATCATAAAATTATCTTCAATAGATCAAACATTGTTTCCATATAGTAATTCAAGTGGGCTATTTTGTTTTGACATTACTATATTCTCCATACAAACACCAAGGCTAGGACTGTCAATAGCGACTTCCTCTGGGAAATACTGTCAAGGGTGGTGTTTCTTTTACTACAAACAGATTCTTCCATTTATACTTTGGCTGCTTCCGGATGTTGCCGGATCATTATAATGTTGCCGGATGTTCCGGTTATTTCCGGATCATTACGATGTTTCCGGATGTTGCCGGATCATAATGATGTTTCCGGATGTTCCGGTAATTTCCGGATCATTACGATGTTTCCGAATGTTGCCGGATCATTACGATGTTTCCGAATGTTGCCGGATCATTACGATGTTTCCGGATGTTGCCGGATCATTACGATGTTTCCGGATGTTGCCGGATCATTACGATGTTTTCGGATGTTCTGGTTGTTGTCGAATCGTTATGACGTTTCCATGTGTTACCGGATCATTATGTTTCCGGGTGTTGCCGGATCAGTAGGATGTTTCCGGGTGTTACCGGATCATTATGTTTCCGGATGTTGCCGGTTCATTATGATCTTTCTGGATGTTCCGGGTAATTCTGGTCGTTTACATGTCACCCACTTCATAGTTCCTCCATTTATTCCTCGTCTGATGAAAGTTCTTGTCCTGTTTACTAATCCCATTTCCGGTGTTTTATGGTGGTTCTTATCTTTTCGTTTAAAGAAACGTAACTGTCTGAAAAAATTACGTTCAAACTTTAAGATAGGTGTGTATTTAATTTGAAGTAACGCGTATTATACAAATTAACTTTAGCGCGTGCTACCGTCAGGTGTGGGCTCGTGCACATGTTGGTGGGTCCGATATTGGCGGGGAGGGGGCGCAGTAGGTTAACGATTTCCCCCTGTCACTCCGAGCTCAATCTGATACGGAACAGCTTCGCTACCTTGAGCAGTGTTGGCAGCATTTCAGCTCCCATGTAATACTTGGAGGAATCCGTAGAGCGACTTCAAACAGTTAAAGACTGTCTTTGAAAACTAATCCGGGAGCTATACGTATCTAAGAGTAACTGCCGAATTCCAAGAATTTTAATGGCTCTGTTATTTGATAGAGTGAGTTTGATTTTATCTCCGTACGGACACTCACTTTCTACACTATCTGTAATAACGAAATTCTTACTTATTACATATTCAATTACAAATCGGATAGTGGTACAAATATACCGGTTAGTGGTATATCTATATAGGTTAGTGGTATATATATATAGGTTAGTGGTATATATATCCAGGTTAGTGGTATACCTATATAGGTTAGTGGTATATCTATACAGGTTAGTGGTATATCTATATAGGTTAGTGGTATATATATATAGGTTAGTGGTATATCTATACAGGTTAGTGGTATATCTATATAGGTTAGTGGTATATCCATATAAGTTAGTGGTATATCTATACAGGCTAGTGGTATATCTATATAGGTTAGTGGTATATATATATAGGTTAGTGGTATATATACAGGTTAGTGGTATATCTATATAGGTTAGTGGTATATTTATATAGGGTAGTGGTATATATATATACAGGTTAGTGGTATATCTATATAGGTTAGTGGTATATCTATATAGGTTAGTGGTATATCTATATAGGTTAGTGGTATATATATATATATAGGTCAGTGGTATATCTATATAGGTTAGTGGTATATCTATATAGGGTAGTGGTATATATATATATATATACAGGTTAGTGGTATATCTATATAGGTTAGTGGTATATATATATAGGTTAGTGGTATATATATACAGGTTAGTGGTATATATATATAGGTTGGTGGTATATCTATATAGGTTAGTGGTATATATATATAGGTTAGTGGTATATCTATATAGGTTAGTGGTATATCTATATAGGTTAGTGGTATATCTATACAGGTTAGTGGTATATATATATATATATAGGTTAGTGGTATATCTATACAGGTTAGTGGTATATATACATATACAGGTTAGTGGTATATATATATATAGGTTAGTGGTATATATATATATATACAGGTTAGTGATATATCTATATAGGTTAGTGGTATATCTATACAGGGTAGTGGTATATCTATATAGGTTAGTGGTATATATACAGGTTAGTGGTATATCTATATATATAGGTTAATGGTATATATACAGGTTAGTGGTATATCTATATAGCTTAGTGGTATATCTATATAGGTTAGTGGTATATATATAGGTTAGTGGTATCTATATTGGTTAGTGGTATATCTATACAGGTTAGTGGTATATCTCTATAGGTTAGTGGTATATATATATAGGTTAGTGGTATATCTATATAGGTTAGTGGTATCTATATAGGTTTGTGGTATATCTATACAGGTTAGTGGTATATCTATATAGGTTAGTGGTATATATATATAGGTTAGTGGTATATCTATATAGGTTAGTGGTATATATATACAGGTTAGTGGTATATCTATACAGGTTAGTGGTATATCTATATAGATTAGTGGTATATATATAGGTTAGTGGTATATCTATATAGGTTAGTGGTATATCTATATAGGGTAGTGGTATATCTATATAGGGTAGTGGTATATCTATATAGTTTAGTGGTATATCTATATAGGTTAGTGGTATAGCTATACAGGGTAGTGGTATATCTATATAGGTTAGTGGTATATCTATATAGGTTAGTGGTATATCTATACAGGTTAGTGGTATATCTATATAGGTTAGTGGTATATCTTTTATAGGTTAGTGGTATATCTATACAGGTTAGTGGTATATCTATATAGGTTAGTGGTATATCTATACAGGTTAGTGGTATATATCTATACAGGTTAGTGGTATATATATATATATAGGTTAGTGGTATATATATATATATATATAGGTTAGTGGTATATCTATATAGGTTAGTGGTATAGCTATACAGGGTAGTGGTATATCTATATAGGTTAGTGGTATATCTATATAGGTTTGTGGTATATATATACAGGTTAGCGGTATATCTATATAGGTTAGTGGTATATCTATACAGGTAAGTGGTATATATATATATATAGGTTAGTGGTATATATATATATATATAGGTTAGTGGTATATCTATATAGGTTAGTGGTATAGCTATACAGGGTAGTGGTATATCTATATAGGTTAGTGGTATATCTATATAGGTTTGTGGTATATATATACAGGTTAGTGGTATATCTATCCAGGTTAGTTGGTTAACTATTCAGGTCAGTGGTCAAGCTCTACAAGTTATTGGTTTTGTAAGTCTTAGCCGGAAGTTCAATTCCGTAAGTGCTCGTTAATTGGCCTGATTCAGGATTGACGGAATTGGCCGAAATGTTGCAAATGTTAACAAAGGAAGTCAATCACGTGACAGAGATATCCCAGACCAGTTTCCGTGTACTATGAATGTTTAAATTATGGCGGACTCGACAGACACAAATAAAGTCCGATTCCGATAACACATTGCACGTCCTATCAACGCAGCATCATATATCTATTATCAACCTCTAAGTTTTATTTTAAGAACATGTGGGCTCTTATTTATACATTTAACAAGTAAGACCGCTTGCTTTTATAAAAATATAATCGAGATTTTATACACCATTTCCGACATTTATCGCCAATCAACAAATTACCGTGATTTTGTTTCTCGTGCAAAACCAAGTTTGCAGCTAGAAGAAAGGCATATTTTATGCGCCATACACTTCAGATACTGTCTTACATGTACAGTTTTAATAGTCTCATTTGCACGTGTTCTTCATGTGCATGTCTAAAACGCACGTTTAACGAAGATACATATGCATTAGGACGTTTGATAACGTCGTGACAGACTGTATACACCAAACTACACAATCTACAAGTCATATGGTACATACAGGTCCACGTGTACCACTGACAACGTGTAAATTTACTCCTGACCACGTGTAAATTTAGTCCTGACCACGTGTAAATTTACTCCTGACCACGTGTAAATTTACCACTGACAACGTGTAAATTTACCACTGACAACGTGTAAATTTAGTCCTGACCACGTGTAAATTTACTCCTGACCACGTGTAAATTTACTCCTGACCACGTGTAAATTTACCACTGACAACGTGTAAATTTACCACTGACAACGTGTAAATTTAGTCCTGACCACGTGTAAATTTACTCCTGACCACGTGTAAATTTAGTCCTGACCACGTGTAAATTTAGTCCTGACCACGTGTAAATTTACTCCTGACCACGTGTAAATTTACCACTGACAACGTGTAAATTTACTCCTGACCACGTGTAAATTTACTCCTGACCACGTGTAAATTTACTCCTGACCACGTTTAAATTTACCACTGACCACGTTTAAATTTACCACTGACAACGTGTAAATTTACTCCTGACCACGTGGAAATTTACTCCTGACCACGTGGAAATTTACTCCTGACCAAGTATATTTACCGCTGACTACGTGTTTATTTTCAGTTAACCACGCGTATTTACCGCTGACCATGTGTAGTTACCGCTGACCATGTGTAGTTACCGCTGACCACGTGTAGTTACCGTTGACCACGTGTAGTTACCGCTGACCACGTGTAGTTACCGCTGATCACGTGTAGTTACCGCTGACCACGTGTTTATTTTCAGTTAACCACGCATATTTACCGCTGACCATGTGTAGTTACCGCTGACCATGTGTAGTTACCGCTGACCACGTGTAGTTACCGCTGACCACGTGTAGTTACCGCTGACCACGTGTAGTTACAGCTGACCACGTGTTTACTGGTATAACCCTCTCGACCCCATCAGGTGTTAATTCGCTTCCTAACCTTTGTTGATAGAGTTTCAATTAACAAGATATGTAAACAAGGCGTCCGTGGATCTGATGAATGGTGTGATGGAATCGGAGCTGGTACGATATCCGGTAAAGTTCGATTTTAGTTAGGTAAACACACTGTTCCGGATGTGAAGTGCAGTTTCCTGGAATGTTAACAAAACTGTTTTATTTCAGCCCGACTGATTTGTATATTTTGACAGTAGGCGCCGTTTCAGTGATGTAGTTTCTCCATAATTCCTGTACATTTGGTGTAGTTTCACACAGCGTTTTTTGCTGGCTCTGTTTTTATTGTATGATTGGACGTATGACGGGACACGAATCAGTTTGTAAGGAGTTTCAAATCATAATATCAACAATTGTGCAAATTAACAGGATAAGTAAGTCCAAATGTACCAAATGTAGTGGTATTCAAATGAATACTATGTATATAGTTGGCGATCCAGCTTTGTGAATTATGCGAATCCTATGATGGTGTTCGTATCACACTTGGTAATCCGTAGTGTACGTGTTGTCCATTTGCTGGTTGGGAATCCAACTGCCGCCCGGGTCTGTGGCGTAAACATATAAAATGGAACTGAACATTGTCCATATTAACACGTAGAAGATCCAAAGTATTAATTAAGATGAATAACAGAAAGAGGCGTTATCACAGGTAAATAAAGCTGGACAGGTGAGTGAACTTTTTCTGACGTAACAATCGGTCGTGTAATCGCCACGGGAAGGAATTTAGAAAACCAAACATTAACGAGTGGAGATTTAGAGTGTCATTTCTAATTGGTGGTCATCTCAAAGAATTAAACAAAGGATTGGATACAAGATTAATTAATCTCAATACATTATATTGAAACAGATGTCGATACAGGTAACACAGTTAGAACATAGGAACAAAGAAATATTAGAGAAACTGGAGGTGATGAAGGGGTAAAATATTAGTATTGGTGGTGATGAAGGGGTAACTAATTGATATGTCATGTTCAATAGTGGTAGACTACAACAGTTCAATATACAATATATTAGCTCCTGTCAAATCAAAGGGGTTGAATCCACTAGATAATGATTTAAATGTACCGTGTACCGAATTTAGTCCGGTGTTACACGATGAAATGATGGATAAGATTTCTCTCATCCTGTTCTGTCGAGAACAATCAAAAACAATCGGCCAAAAACTGTTTTGTTGACATTTGCTCTTCAGGAGCAAATCAGCTACAAGGGAAGTGGTTAGGGTGTGGGAGATTCAGATCTCAACGTGTCAGCCTCCGTCCCTTCAGATGTGTAAATCTAGCCATTCGATCATTTCCTCGTACCGTTCCTGGCCAGGACTAAATAGAGAGAATCGTACAGGTTACCACAACCAATCAACCTCTGGCACAGAACATTCTAAACCAAGTTATGGACACTTAAAAAAAAGAATTTCGACAGCAAACCTTTGTGGGGTGTTCTTTACCGGCGGATAATAAGGCCCGCCACGGGTACTCGTGACGAAAATTGGCTTTGTGATGTCGCTACAGATATCTGTGAATTGTATATGTTCATGAATGCCAATCGTATGAGGTACAGGGTACATCATTGTACAGAATGGTTCATTCCATTATTTGTTCCCATTTATGATATAGATAAGAATGTGTGGAGCAGAATATTTTTGTTAGCGTACATGATTCTTGTAATTAATAAAAAATCGTTTATCGACTTGTCAATACAACAAGGAATATATGACATCTCTACTTTTCGGATTAACAGTTATCTCCCTTATCGATTCGGTCCCCACATTCACCCTTACCCTGAAATGGAACTACCCCTATACATAGTGTCTCGTTGACCCGACTGACCTATGTAATGTCTCGTTGACCCGACTGACCTATGTAATGTCTCGTTGACCCTGACTGACCTATGTAATGTCTCGTTGACCCGACTGACCTATGTAATGTCTCGTTGACCCGACTGACCTATGTAATGTCTCGTTGACCCTGACTGACCTATGTAATGTCTCGTTGACCCTGACTGACCTATGTAATGTCTCGTTGACCCTAATTGACCTATGTAATGTCTCGTTGACCCTGATTGACCTATGTAATGTCTCGTTGACCCTGACTGACCTATGTAATGTCTCGTTGACCCTGACTGACCTATGTAATGTCTCGTTGACCCGACTGACCTATGTAATGTCTCGTTGACCCTGACTGACCTATGTAATGTCTCGTTGACCCTGATTGACCGTATGTAATGTCTCGTTGACCCTGATTGACCGTATGTTATGTCTCGTTGACCCTGATTGACCGTATGTTATGTCTCGTTGACCCTGATTGACCGTATGTAATGTCTCGTTGACCCTGATTGACCGTATGTAATGTCTCGTTGACCCTGATTGACCGTATGTTATGTCTCGTTGACCCTGATTGACCGTATGTTATGTCTCGTTGACCCTGATTGACCGTATGTTATGTCTCGTTGACCCTGATTGACCGTATGTAATGTCTTGTTGAGCCTGATTGACCGTATGTTATGTCTCGTTGACCCTGATTGGCTATATGTAGTGTCTCGTTGACCCTGATTGGCTATTTGTAATGTCTTGTTGAGCCTGATAAGCTGTATATAATGATTGTTTTGTTGATTTGTCAGTTTGGCGTAATAATTTGCTTGCTTTCAACTCGGAATTCAATTCGCGACCGTAAACATGCATTGCTCGCAAATACATTGTACCACTGATAATCGATTTTACATTGCAAACATTCTGACGTCATAAGATAAGTGTTGTTGTTTTTTATATTATAATTTTTGTTCCTTTATAAGACACATGTCATTTTTATCACATTCAAAGCAGTCCAACCTGCTGTATACGACCATTACAAATGAACGGTGCCGTGATTTAAAAATTAGCTCACTCTAGAAACCGTCTTGGGTTCTATATTTAGATATTATACAATGTTTACTTCCGGTTATGACGTAACACGTTGTCTTCTGTTGTTTATGACTAAATATTCACGATTGTACAGCTGTCAGTTTCCAATGTACATAAGGAAATAAAACTGTCACTCTTATCTCTATTCATATGAGTATGTAATTTACTTGTCAGCAGTCCAAGTTTGTGATCAGTGTATAAATTATCATCATAAGAGAATTTGGCGTTGTGATCCACGACTGTTAATATCGAGGAATAGTCTACTGTTGCTATATTGACACTTCTAAACTAATGTAATATACTATGCATTTGTGTAGCCTAGATTGAATTTACACCTATATACAACACCAGCGTGTTGAACCACGTGGGTTTTCTGCACACACACACACACACATACCTACCATGAGCGATATGTGTACCTATACGCCTATGGTTTTCAGTGTTAAAGCATTTTCCATGTAAACGCTACAAATGAATATTGTAGATTTTCCTGTAATGGATTCCGTGGCTCTGTGTATTGTCTGTGTATTGGGAGGCCGTAATGGTTAGCTATCCAATATTTACAGTGTAATGTAAATTTGTCCTCTGACCTCTGACCTCTGACTTCGGTAGAACTCGGCTCTAACATACCTAATCGATCAGCATGTGAAGGGGGCACTCTGACTCCGTTATTTGGAAGAGAATCTTAACAACAACAGTTGCATCCTGTTTCAAAGGAATTCATTTTGTGAGATCGATTTAGAACAAGCATTTCTACTCTCTCTCGTCTTAATAATACGGACGGGCTGCCAGCCTGACATGGCATGGATGTCTGTGTCGGAGGTGTACGGTGTAGCCGTCTATAGTTGGAACAGATAACAATCCGGGATTCCCCTCATTAGATCACCGACCAGGGACTAGGGAAATACAGGTAAACCTCGCAATGACTCACCTGTAATTTTACTGATTATAGAAAAGTGGCTTGTAAAATGCAGTGTGCATATTTGTTAGCTATTGAAACAGTATGCAGTCGGTGATACCCATGTGTAGTCCCCGAGTGTTGTCTGTCTGAGGAGGCAGACACTCGAGCGGAGGTTTCCGCCAACATGTCCATTCTCAAACTGTCGGATGATAGTCCTGATTCCAAACGATCGGAGCACGTGAAAACGGCGTCTGTGAGTTTTGGGGAGGTGTATATTCAAGGGAGTAATGGCACCGGAAGTGACGTAGAAATGGATTTTGAGGTGACTCCTATTACTAGCCCACGGAGGGGCAAGGGCAAGAAACATGCCCGAGTGTTACTGCCTCCCGGGGACGGGGAGTCCATGGATCGGGAGCCCCTCCTCCCCGAGTCTTCTGTCACGGAAGGGTAAGTCACCAACAGCACGCATGATTGTATGTAACAGAGATACTATCACCGGTGTTAAGGGCATATACACCACTGCACAGTCATATTGCATGTCGTCACGATTTCAGCCGATGTCAAACTTCAATAGTGATATTACAAATGTTATGGATGTCATTTACATTGAATGTAACACTTTCATTAAACATTCCTTGTAATACAGGATGTGGTTTATTTTCACATCTTGTATTTGTCAATCTGTCATTGCACGAGAATATCATACAGACTCCATGACGTCATATGATGGCGTAGCTTTTTCTCTTCAGTAATTATTTGGCTGTAATATAAACTCGTGTCCGAGGGCGACGGATAGCTCCTTTGGTCCTGTCATTTCAAGTACATTGCATGTTTTACGAGTTTACGATTACATATAAATATAGTGTTATTGACACTATGATATACATCTTATTACATATGTATTAAATATTATATTGTTTCAATGCGTATAAAGTATACACCAATACTAATGGAGAAATACACAGGACATGTTGTTTAAAAGTGTTTAACAATGGAATTCGATATTTGACAATGTCGCCCAAAGCCAGAGAAATCACTGCAATTTTAACTAGAGTTAATTGACCCTAGGTCAGTGCTATATATAGATATGGAATCAAGTCGAACTCTCTAACGAGGTGGCGCTGTTGGCTTTGAACCATAGTTTGTTGGCCCAAAAACTAAGAGGCATGTAGACTTGTTAGTTTCAGCTTAGATTACTGGGTAGGTGTGCTGTTACGATATATATTACTCTGTCCAAACTGTCACTAAGTATAGTACTAAGGTACTATTTGTATAAAGTATTTTTTGTATGAACTTAAAGGTGGTTGTCAGGACGTAGTCCATCGGGACACAACATGGACGTTTCGTCACTATTCTGGGACCAGTCGAGAAAGATCGACCGTCAATGCCTAGAATTCTAGAGTTGATGAACCTACTCCATCGATTCTAGACGAGGGCTGGTAGCATATAGGTACTCTTAAAAACAGGAACAAAATCGGGGAAACTACATCGTTAGAATTTACAAACTGGAAACATGGGTACGCTGTAGATTATTAGATCTGGACCCTCCAGTTTATCAGTTTATATCCTTTTTACGCTTCCGAAATGTCTTTTGGGTTTTGACAGTTGGTTCCTTGTCAGCAGCCCCAACAATTCACCACCAATATTAGTAATTTGACGGAGGGTTTGTGTATTGGGTACTGTATATACTGATGTGTCGTCACAGGGATGGGTACTGTATATATACTGATGTGTCGTCACAGGGATGGGTACTGTATATACTGATGTGTCGTCACAGGGATGGGTACTGTATATACTGATGTGTCGTCACAGGGATGGGTACTGTATATACTGATGTGTCGTCACAGGGATGGGTACTGTATATACTGATGTGCCGTCACAGGGATGGGTACTGTATATACTGATGTGTCGTCACAGGGATGGGTACTGTATATACTGATGTGTCGTCACAGGGATGGGTACTGTATATACTGATGTGTTGTCACAGGGAAGTGGATCGCTGATCGGTAACATATCATGCTTCACACAATCGGATCGATATAACGACATACGTGGTCACCGCGAGCAGGCTAGAAAGTGCTGTGTCAGCATAACTCGTGCACATGGTCGTGTGGGGCAATCTAATTAGGACCGATTACCTGTCTCTCGCGCGCTCGTGATCCACATGTTCCACAGTGCGTGCCCCGTGCTGGGCACCATTGGAAACGGAATGTTGGTGATTTCTTTATATAATCAGGAATATCATACACAATGGACGACTAGCATTATACGGGGATGATATTAAAAGATGTTCTTACAAACGCCATGGTTTGTAGATTCTGACATTTGCCCTTCTGCTCAGAAGATATAGCGGAATGGTTTAACTCAGCCGTAATATATAAAAGCCTGCCATAAATAGCGGCGTTATGATGATGGAGTATTCTTAGATAACTTACGGTCAAGGTCGTCAGCGAATCTCTTCCTTCAACAGATTTGTCAGAGATTCGTGTATTTTGGTTTCGATTGTTTTGGGCGGGGAACTATTTAGGCCAGATGAACCAGGTGATTTTATTGTTTCTTGTGAAAAAACACGACACGATCTACTTTGAAGTAAATAGCTGTTCGCCGTAAATACTAACAGACGTGTGGTTATGGTGACACACGTAGGCATACCATACGGTCGTGTATTGACATGGATTGTCTGATTTACAGTGCATACCTGGTGACGTGAGGTTCCAGTGATGTGTAGTTAAGGTTTGTCTGTGTTACACCTGTACAGGTGTGTGTAGTGACGTGTAGTTAAGGTTTGTTTGTTACACATGTACAGGTGTGTGTAGGGACGTGACGTGTCGTTAAGGTTTGTCTGTGTTACACCTGTATAGGTGTGTGACGTGATGTGTAGTTAAGGTTTGTCTGTGTTATACCTGTACAGGTGTGTGACGTGACGTGTAGGTAAGGTTTGTCTGTGTTACACATGTACAGGTGTGTGTAGTGACGTGTCGTTAAGGTTTGTCTGTGTTACACCTGTACAGGTGTGTGTAGTGACGTGTCGTTAAGGTTTGTCTGTGTTACACCTGTACAGGTGTGTGTAGTGACGTGTAGTTAAGGTTTGTCTGTGTTACACCTGTACAGGTGTGTGACGTGACGTGTCGTTAAGGTTTGTCTGTGTTACACCTGTACAGGTGTGTGACGTGACGTGTCGTTAAGGTTTGTCTGTGTTACACCTGTACAGGTGTGTGTAGTGACGTGACGTGTAGTTAAGGTTTGTCTTTGTTACACCTGTACAGGTGTGTGTAGTGACGTGATGTGTAGTTAAGGTTTGTCTGTGTTACACCTGTACAGGTGTGTGGCGTTACGTGTCGTTAAGGTTTGTCTGTGTTACACCTGTACAGGTGTGTGACGTGACGTGTCGTTAAGGTTTGTCTGTGTTACACCTGTACAGGTGTGTGACGTGACGTGTCGTTAAGGTTTGTTTGTTACACCTGTACAGGTGTGTGACGTGACGTGTAGTTAAGGTTTGTCTGTGTTACACCTGTACAGGTGTGTGTAGTGACGTGTAGTTAAGGTTTGTTTGTTACACCTGTACAGGTGTGTGCGGTGACGTGACGTGTCGTTAAGGTTTGTCTGTGTTACACCTGTACAGGTGTGTGTAGTGACGTGTAGTTAAGGTTTGTCTGTGTTACACCTGTACAGGTGTGTGTAGTGACGTGTAGTTAAGGTTTGTTTGTTACACCTGTACAGGTGTGTGCGGTGACGTGTCGTTAAGGTTTGTCTGTGTTACACCTGTACAGGTGTGTGACGTGACGTGTAGTTAAGGTTTGTCTGTGTTACACCTGTACAGGTGTGTAGTGATGTGTAGTTAAGGTTTGTCTATGTTACACCTGTACAGGTGTGTGTAGTGACGTGTCGTTAAGGTTTGTCTGTGTTACACCTGTACAGGTGTGTGTGGTGACGTGTAGTTAAGGTTTGTCTGTGTTACACCTGTACAGGTGGGTGTAGTGACGTGTCGTTAAGATTTGTCTGTGTTACACCTGTACAGGTGGGTGTAGTGACGTGTCGTTAAGGTTTGTCTGTGTTACACCTGTACAGGTGTGTGACGTGACGTGTAGTTAAGGTTTGTCTGTGTTATACCTGTACAGGTGTGTGACGTGACGTGTAGTTAAGGTTTGTCTGTGTTACACCTGTACAGGTGTGTGACGTGACGTGTAGTTAAGGTTTGTCTGTGTTATACCTGTACAGGTGTGTGACGTGACGTGTAGTTAAGGTTTGTCTGTGTTACACCTGTACAGGTGTGTGTAGTGACGTGTCGTTAAGATTTGTCTGTGTTACACCTGTACAGGTGGGTGTAGTGACGTGTCGTTAAGATTTGTCTGTGTTACACCTGTACAGGTGGGTGTAGTGACGTGTCGTTAAGGTTTGTCTGTGTTACACCTGTACAGGTGTGTGACGTGACGTGTCGTTAAGATTTGTCTGTGTTACACCTGTACAGGTGGGTGTAGTGACGTGTCGTTAAGATTTGTCTGTGTTACACCTGTACAGGTGGGTGTAGTGACGTGTCGTTAAGGTTTGTCTGTGTTACACCTGTACAGGTGTGTGTAGTGACGTGACGTATCGTCAAGGTTTGTCTGTGTTACACCTGTACAGGTGTGTGCGGTGACGTGTCGTTAAGGTTTGTCTGTGTTACACCTGTACAGGTGTGTGACGTGACGTGTCGTTAAGGTTTGTCTGTGTTACACCTGTACAGGTGTGTGACGTGACGTGTCGTTAAGGTTTGTTTGTTACACCTGTACAGGTGTGTGACGTGACGTGTAGTTAAGGTTTGTCTGTGTTACACCTGTACAGGTGTGTGTAGTGACGTGTAGTTAAGGTTTGTTTGTTACACCTGTACAGGTGTGTGACGTGACGTGACGTGTCGTTAAGGTTTGTCTGTGTTACACCTGTACAGGTGTGTGTAGTGACGTGACGTATCGTTAAGGTTTGTCTGTGTTACACCTGTACAGGTGTGTGTAGTGACGTGTAGTTAAGGTTTGTTTGTTACACCTGTACAGGTGTGTGCGGTGACGTGTCGTTAAGGTTTGTCTGTGTTACACCTGTACAGGTGTGTGACGTGACGTGTAGTTAAGGTTTGTCTGTGTTACACCTGTACAGGTGTGTAGTGATGTGTAGTTAAGGTTTGTCTATGTTACACCTGTACAGGTGTGTGTAGTGACGTGTAGTTAAGGTTTGTCTGTGTTACACCTGTACAGGTGTGTGACGTGACGTGTCGTTAAGGTTTGTCTGTGTTACACCTGTACAGGTGTGTGTGGTGACGTAGTTAAGGTTTGTCTGTGTTACACCTGTACAGGTGGGTGTAGTGACGTGTCGTTAAGATTTGTCTGTGTTACACCTGTACAGGTGGGTGTAGTGACGTGTCGTTAAGGTTTGTCTGTGTTACACCTGTACAGGTGTGTGACGTGACGTGTAGTTAAGGTTTGTCTGTGTTATACCTGTACAGGTGTGTGACGTGACGTGTAGTTAAGGTTTGTCTGTGTTACACCTGTACAGGTGTGTGACGTGACGTGTAGTTAAGGTTTGTCTGTGTTACACTACAGGTGTAAGACGTGACGTGTAGTTAAGGTTTGTCTGTGTTACACCTGTACAGGTGTGTAGTGATGTGTAGTTAAGGTTTGTCTATGTTACACCTGTACAGGTGTGTGTAGTGACGTGTCGTTAAGGTTTGTCTGTGTTACACCTGTACAGGTGTGTGTGGTGACGTGTAGTTAAGGTTTGTCTGTGTTACACCTGTACAGGTGGGTGTAGTGACGTGTCGTTAAGATTTGTCTGTGTTACACCTGTACAGGTGGGTGTAGTGACGTGTCGTTAAGGTTTGTCTGTGTTACACCTGTACAGGTGTGTGACGTGACGTGTAGTTAAGGTTTGTCTGTGTTATACCTGTACAGGTGTGTGACGTGACGTGTAGTTAAGGTTTGTCTGTGTTACACCTGTACAGGTGTGTGACGTGACGTGTAGTTAAGGTTTGTCTGTGTTATACCTGTACAGGTGTGTGACGTGACGTGTAGTTAAGGTTTGTCTGTGTTACACCTGTACAGGTGTGTGTAGTGACGTGTCGTTAAGATTTGTCTGTGTTACACCTGTACAGGTGGGTGTAGTGACGTGTCGTTAAGATTTGTCTGTGTTACACCTGTACAGGTG
The DNA here is from genome assembly GCF_902652985.1 of Pecten maximus. Taxonomy (NCBI): domain Eukaryota; kingdom Metazoa; phylum Mollusca; class Bivalvia; order Pectinida; family Pectinidae; genus Pecten; species Pecten maximus. The sequence goes on along the minus strand of NC_047018.1, from coordinate 51,895,225 downwards.
GGTGTAGTGACGTGTCGTTAAGGTTTGTCTGTGTTACACCTGTACAGGTGTGTGACGTGACGTGTCGTTAAGATTTGTCTGTGTTACACCTGTACAGGTGGGTGTAGTGACGTGTCGTTAAGATTTGTCTGTGTTACACCTGTACAGGTGGGTGTAGTGACGTGTCGTTAAGGTTTGTCTGTGTTACACCTGTACAGGTGTGTGTAGTGACGTGACGTATCGTCAAGGTTTGTCTGTGTTACACCTGTACAGGTGTGTGCGGTGACGTGTCGTTAAGGTTTGTCTGTGTTACACCTGTACAGGTGTGTGACGTGACGTGTCGTTAAGGTTTGTCTGTGTTACACCTGTACAGGTGTGTGACGTGACGTGTCGTTAAGGTTTGTTTGTTACACCTGTACAGGTGTGTGACGTGACGTGTAGTTAAGGTTTGTCTGTGTTACACCTGTACAGGTGTGTGTAGTGACGTGTAGTTAAGGTTTGTTTGTTACACCTGTACAGGTGTGTGACGTGACGTGACGTGTCGTTAAGGTTTGTCTGTGTTACACCTGTACAGGTGTGTGTAGTGACGTGACGTATCGTTAAGGTTTGTCTGTGTTACACCTGTACAGGTGTGTGTAGTGACGTGTAGTTAAGGTTTGTTTGTTACACCTGTACAGGTGTGTGCGGTGACGTGTCGTTAAGGTTTGTCTGTGTTACACCTGTACAGGTGTGTGACGTGACGTGTAGTTAAGGTTTGTCTGTGTTACACCTGTACAGGTGTGTAGTGATGTGTAGTTAAGGTTTGTCTATGTTACACCTGTACAGGTGTGTGTAGTGACGTGTAGTTAAGGTTTGTCTGTGTTACACCTGTACAGGTGTGTGACGTGACGTGTCGTTAAGGTTTGTCTGTGTTACACCTGTACAGGTGTGTGTGGTGACGTAGTTAAGGTTTGTCTGTGTTACACCTGTACAGGTGGGTGTAGTGACGTGTCGTTAAGATTTGTCTGTGTTACACCTGTACAGGTGGGTGTAGTGACGTGTCGTTAAGGTTTGTCTGTGTTACACCTGTACAGGTGTGTGACGTGACGTGTAGTTAAGGTTTGTCTGTGTTATACCTGTACAGGTGTGTGACGTGACGTGTAGTTAGGGTTTGTCTGTGTTACACCTGTACAGGTGTGTGACGTGACGTGTAGTTAAGGTTTGTCTGTGTTACACTACAGGTGTAAGACGTGACGTGTAGTTAAGGTTTGTCTGTGTTACACCTGTACAGGTGTGTGTAGTGACGTGTCGTTAAGATTTGTTTGTGTTACACCTGTACAGGTGGGTGTAGTGACGTGTCGTTAAGATTTGTCTGTGTTACACCTGTACAGGTGGGTGTAGTGACGTGTCGTTAAGGTTTGTCTGTGTTACACCTGTACAGGTGTGTGACGTGACGTGTCGTTAAGATTTGTCTGTGTTACACCTGTACAGGTGTGTGACGTGACGTGTAGTTAAGGTTTGTCTGTGTTACACCTGTACAGGTGTGTGTAGTGACGTGTAGTTAAGGTTTGTCTGTGTTACACCTGTACAGGTGTGTGCGGTGACGCGAGTCATTCTCACTGCTTGCATTGTTATACAAAATAGGTAATCCAAATTCAATCTTTTAATTTTATAATTTTAAGTTCATCTGTGAAATCTTGGCTTGATTCTGTACAGCTTACCCGTGAAATCATGGTTCGATCGGGTACAGTTTATCCGTGAAATCATGGCTTTATTCGGTACAGTTTATCCATGAAATCACGGCTTTATCCGGTACAGTTTACCCGTGAAATCATGTCTTGATCCGTGAAATCACGGCTTTATTCGGTACAGCTTACCTTTGAAATTGTGTTGATTATCTTTTTCTATTACATTAAATGTTACGGGATCGACTATATCGGACTAATAAGAAGGTGTTACCAAAGTAATCCTCATCGCCAGTTGATGTGCGTGACCAACATCTCGTCAAGACATCACGACCTGTTCTCCCATGGTATAGAGCGTGTGTCATGTCATTGTACAACCTGGGGGTATTAACGAAACCGCGCATGCACGTGTTATTAGAAGCGCGTGCGTGTTGTCAAGTAACCAATGCTAGTTCAGAAATAAAAAAAAACGTCGTCACACTGCCGATGTGTTGGAAAGCTACTCCTTTAGATAGCATTAGTTTATTCTCTCGTAGTGCTAAATTTTTGGTCTAAGAACCTTAATAACGACATGCATTTAATTTGGTCGAGAAACACATTTCTGATGCATTGCTTTTCATTATTGATCCATAAGAATAAGGAAAGTAGTCTTCTGCTAAAACCGCGGTAATTAATCTTCACGGAAAATTCACGAGACCATCCGCCAAAAACACAATGTAATAGGGTATACCAAGCGGTATGCTTTCTTTAAAAACACAAGAAAATTATATATATGACGTATTGATGTAGTCTTAACAAGTCGGCCAACTCATGAATATCTGTGTAAGATGTAGGTGTTTATGTAAACAAGTTAAGGTTATATAGATGATAAATACACATCAATTCACTTCTCTAGCTGAAATAGATATTCCCCTTTTTAATTTAGACTGAATACGTGGCCACGTGTTGAATTAAACAAAAGTTTATTTACCTGTAAACATTCTTTACAATTGCACACATTTTTAATAGGGCTGGAAAACCAGTTTAGAACTTGTTGATTCTCCCCCAATCATACACACACAGGTAAATATATCAACTTTACCTGCGGTACCTTCATAGCGTTTAACAAATATATAAATGTAACATATTTTACTGTGGGTAAGAAATAACCTACGGTATGGCACTCCGTACTCATAACAAACACAAGCTTTCGCAGAAATACAAACAAGTAGCATACTAATATCGCTTATACATGACCACAGTCGCTGACAGGTACATCGTAGTAATATCTGACTGGAGGTCGTGCCGTGGAGAAAACAGAGTATTCGGAGAAAGCCCACATTGTCGGACAGGTACCCTTCCATGTCAAATAGGGGAATCGAACCTCGGTCTCCCAGATGAAAGGCGAGTGCGTTCAAGTCCAATAGCGCCTCCATACATTTTATACAGGACACAAACTAATTACAGAATAATTGATGTTTGTGTGGACTATAATGAATGTGTTGAAGCATACCTTCGTTAACTGTGTAGTGTAATATATTCAATGTACTGAGGGTTGATTGATGGTATCGGGAATGTTTTCAACGCAAAGATAAGATGGTGGACTTCACATGATTTTGATAATTGACTGGTGAACTTTACATTATTTTGATAATTGACCTCTTCACTTTACATTATTTGGATAATTGACCTTGGTGGTTTTACATTATTTTTATAATTGACTGTTGGACTTTACATTATTTTGCTAATTGACTGGTGAACTTTACATTATTTTGATAATTGACCTCTTCACTTTACATTATTTTGATAATTGACTGGTGAACGTTACATTATTTTGATAAAGTATTGTAGCGTTTTGTTTAATTGCTGAGATTTGTAAGATTTACATCCAGTGATATTGAAATTGTATCACTTGGATTAGTTTTGCTGTCTTAAGTTCCGCTGCTTAATCGACACCGGATAGGCCATCAGTAATCCCCTGTTCTCACTGTTTACACGTGGACTAGATCTGTTTTCTGTGTTCAAACAAACCACGTGACGGTTGATTAACTGTTGTTGTTTAGAATTGTCAGTAATAATAACGATCCCAACATACTCTTCAAACTCGCTTCCTCTCCAATCTTATCCACGGTTTACCTACCGACAACTGTTCTGTTATTTTTAAGTATTTTTCAGTATTTCGGATTTGGACATCTGGAACTAATTAACGAAATGTATGTTAGGTAATGAAATGAAAGACCAAGTGAAGAGAGATGTTTACTTCCGGTAGTAAAACAAAGCGGTCACCATTACGCGCAATTACATTGGTATTGCATCACGTGAAGCATGTGTTGAGTATGCGCACACGTGGGGTGCCATCTTTTTTACGATCTGGAATTAATTATCACGTTAGGTTTCAGTTGGACGTGAAACAGGCCAATAATCTGTTCTGTCAGTAGACTCATCGCTAGACTATTGTGTATACCAAATATATTGGTATACATGGTTTTATTCCGAATTAACTTTAAGTTACAAGATGAAGAGATAAATGTCAGCTTGTTTCTGAATCTCTGTGTGTGTACTACTATATATGGTCATCTGCGCTGCACATGCATATTTCTGTTAACTGATACTTGGTTTCGTGTCTCTTTCGCTGCTGTTTAAAGCAAAATGCCACAATATGCAATGTAATTAAAATAAGACATATAATTTCCGCTCCTCTACGATACACTGCAATACAAAATCCAACAATAGGTCACTCAGCATGACCTTTGAGCTCAGCCAATCAGCGCGCCGTATATGAAATATTCGGTGTGATTTCGTTCCTCGGAAGTTATGACCGTTCCCGACGTATTCCGATGGTCGATAGCAACGGTAAACAATATGGCTTCGTCAACTTCGGCTCACCGAGAACACCTCAACGAATTCATAGATTAACAGATCTGTGCTTCTTGTGTGGTTTTTCCTGAATCGTACGTGAGATAGACAGTAAAGGCAACAGCGTCGTGAAAAAAAATAATTTGAAAGGAAATAATGTGCACGGTAATGATTTTGGAAATCCAGTTAGCATACACAATCCGCCCTGTCGAGGAGATATTGTATAATAGTTTTCTGTTCTTCTTTCAATGTAACGTCCAGAGGATTACCGCCATTTTCCCGTGGTTATTAAAATAGTCTATCAATTATGTTTGTGAAATTTTGCGTATTTCAAACCAACCGCTGAATTGAGTCGTAAATACTAAGGAGACGCAACCGAAGGCTCTCATAAGACTATTTGTCATTGGTTGATTAATGACGTCATTGACCAGTTTCCATTGGCTTATATTTGAAGCTCAAAGGTCATGCTGAGATGACCCCCTACAGGGTATTGTTAGATCTTGTATTGCAGTGCACTATAGAGTATCGTAGCGGGGCGGAAAGCCACAATATGCTAACTAGTACTGAATTTTGCGAGCTATTTTGATATGTACATTATTTGTGTTCTCACACATTTTGAATTTAAAATGAACAAACTCTGACAGCTTTGAATCTCGTAAAAATGTACTTTTGATAGATGCCATTGTTTGGGCGCGTTTGATACCGCCTAAACCATAAACGCCTATCACCCGTCGACAAATAGCTACCCCCTGATGATAGCCAGAATTCCCGGAGCAGCTCAATATATAACATATCGTTGAATCAAGCAGAAAAAATATTCCAAAAGAAATTTCAGAGGCAAAAGTTTATATCGCTAAAGATAATAAAGTGTATAGTTTTAAGACTGTGCTGGGCCTTATGTGTTGTTAGTCGCCAGCGGGATGGTATTCCAGATATCTGTGCTGTCCATTGAAGTGTTTACAACACAAACAACTCCGTGTGGAGATTTCTGTAATGTTTCAACACTTTGTCGACATTCAGTTCTCGCGGATACCTGGATCAACATGTCCGTCACGTAATTGATTTGTGTGGTGATGTTGAGAACAGTTTCCGTACTTGCGTCCGGGAAATGCAATAGCACGCACCTACCTCATTAACCCATGTTTATTATACATTTGGTACTAACTATGTTCATTAAAATACTGACAAAGCTACAAACTGGGGTCACAGAAGGTCACAGGAGGTCACAGGATCTACAGTGTTATAGGGATACTGGGGTAGAAGATGATACATGTACAGGGGCGAAGCTAGACCAATGAGAATGTGTAAGCCCAGGCGAGGGGTTTGGGAGCGGAAAATTGCTTTAGGACTCACATAACTAAATAATTTACTACATTGTATATGTTATTACTCCTTCATTCGCTCTTTTGAAGTTCAAATGATGTGAAATTTATATCAAATTAAAGTTTGAAGTTTTTTCTATTGGATAAATGTTGTTATTGTATATGTTTAATGGCATATTAGAGCACACGGGTACTCGAAAGACAGTAACCCTGACATTAACAGTACACTGAGGATCCCCTCACCTGGAGAATTCCCACCTTTTTTACACCTGGAATCCTACGTCATTCTATTTTCAGTTGGAGTGTATATTTTGGATTTTCCAAATCTCAAGACCCTACTCTTTATTCTCGTATATAGAAAGTACCCATTCCATATGTTAATTACTCAGGAAAACAGCTACAAACCTTAGAAACACATTTTCCTCGGGGGTTTGGTTCAGGTGAAACACCAGCTGATTTGCTGATTAAGTTGTATGAGTCCTTTATGGATTTTGTAAAGATATGCAATTGTTTTCAGAGACAGTTATTTTATAACTTTTCGGCATAGCCGTATAATATTCTTTTGGCCCCGGATATGACGCGACAGGTGGCGTTACTGGTCAAGATGAAGTATGTGATTGGTCAATGTAGCGGTAAATGCAAAATGCACAATGCAGTTAAGAACGAAACAAAGTTAAGGTTGAATGCAAGCTGAATAAATGGATGTATATTTTCAAGTGACACATTAATAAGATTATTTTCCGATTCAAATGCAGTCTTATTATCACCAAACATGGTCCAAACTGTTATTATTTTGTTATCCGTGCTGAAACGCATTAGTTCGTTAATTTATTTCACCAGCAGTTTTAAATTATAACCACCAGCACTAAAACTATGCCGTTTATCTTTTTAAAGATATTTCTTGTTATTCTTAAGAAGACTGATCTAGACTTTAGACAATCGATTTTTTTTTTGACAATTCGATGTCAATGTCGGAGTTGATGTGGCGTTTAACAAGCTGTCCGAGGTTTGCCCAATCGGTAGACGGCGACGGAAGAGTAAAAGTTTTCAATTTTGGGTTGCTGTGACGAAAACTTGAACAATACACACAGTATATATTTGGTCTTCATTCTGAATAAATACACTTGTCAACTTTATAAAATCGGAAACATAGAATTGATTGGCTAGTCATAGACAAAGTATAATGTGTTTGATATTCCAGAATTACTAATTTGGTTATTTGATACAAGAATTGGATGTTATGATCATTACTCATATTTAATTTGATGGTTACTTGAAATATTGGCCTAACACACACGGTAGGAATTTTTATGTCCGGGCTTTTTTTCTTATTGACGCTACGTCCCTGATGTAGGATGTTGGTGTATATCAAATTCAGGTCGTAGTTGGTAGGAAGGCTGTCTCCAACAACAAGATTTAATTCTTTGTTCGGGTGATTAATACCGCGTCTTCTTGTTGTAATTTCATAATTAAACTTCGCTTTTGTTTCCCAGACATATTCTCGATATGCAAATTAGAGAGTGTAAGCATTGTAGAATCACAATCAATAATTTGAACAGATCTGAAAATTATTCGGTTTCAATTCCAGTAGGATATTGGAGCGCGTGTAAAACTCATACAGGGTGCTCGATTTGTGGATGAAAATAAATTCTGAACCAGAGCTATTCCTGCTAAATAAAGCCTATGGAGATTTCCCCCCACATATCTTTGGCCTAATGTATGTATGTGTTAGGCCTAATGTATGTATGTGTTAGGCCTAATGTATGTGTGTGTTAGGCCCAATGTATTATGTGTTAGGCCCAATGTATGTATGTGTCAGGCCTAATGTATGTATGGGTTAGGCCTAATGTATGTATGGGTCAGGCCTAATGTATGTATGGGTTAGGCCTAATGTATGTATGGGTTAGGCCTAATGTATGTATGGGTCAGGCCTAATGTATGTATGTATGTGTTAGGCCTAATGTATGTGTGTGTTAGGCCCAATGTATGTATGTGTTAGGCCTAATGTATGTATGTGTTAGGCCTAATGTATGTATGGGTTAGGCCTAATGTATGTATGGGTCAGGCCTAATGTATGTATGTATGTGTTAGGCCTAATGTATGTGTGTGTTAGGCCCAATGTATGTATGGGTTAGGCCTAATGTATGTATGGGTTAGGCCTAATGTATGTATGTATGTGTCAGGCCTAATGTATGTGTGTGTTAGGCCCAATGTATGTATGGGTTAGGCCTAATGTATGTATGGGTTAGGCCTAATGTATGTATGTATGTGTCAGGCCTAATGTATGTGTGTGTTAGGCCCAATGTATGTGTGTGTCAGGCCTAATGTATGTATGGGTTAGGCCTTATGTATGTATGGGTTAGGCCTAATGTATGTATGGGTTAGGCCTAATGTATGTATGTATGTATGGGTCAGGCCTAATGTATGTATGGGTCAGGCCTAATGTATGTATGTATGTGTCAGGCCTAATGTATGTGTGTGTTAGGCCCAATGTATGTGTGTGTTAGGCCTAATGTATGTATGTGTTAGGCCCAATGTATGTGTGTGTTAGGCCCAATGTATGTATGTGTTAGGCCTAATGTATGTATGTATGTGTCAGGCCTAATGTATGTGTGTGTTAGGCCCAATGTATGTATGGGTTAGGCCTAATGTAGTATGGGTCAGGCCTAATGTATGTATGTATGGGTTAGGCCTAATGTATGTATGGGTCAGGCCTAATGTATGTATAGCTCAGGCCTAATGTATGTATGGGTTAGGCCTAATGTATGTGTGTGTTAGGCCCAATGTATGTATGGGTTAGGCCTAATGTATGTATGGGTTAGGCCTAATGTATGTATGGGTCAGGCCTAATGTATGTATGTATGTGTTAGGCCTAATGTATGTGTGTGTTAGGCCCAATGTATGTATGGGTTAGGCCTAATGTATGTATGGGTTAGGCCTAATGTATGTATGGGTTAGGCCTAATGTATGTATGGGTCAGGCCTAATGTATGTATGGGTCAGGCCTAATGTATGTATGGGTCAGGCCTAATGTATGTATGGGTCAGGCCTAATGTATGTATGTGTCAGGCCTAATGTATGTGTGTGTTAGGCCCAATGTATGTGTGTGTTAGGCCTAATGTATGTATGTGTTAGGCCCAATGTATGTGTGTGTTAGGCCTAATGTATGTATGTATGTGTTAGGCCTAATGTATGTGTGTGTTAGGCCCAATGTATGTATGTGTCAGGCCTAATGTATGTGTGTGTTAGGCCCAATGTATGTATGTGTTAGGCCTAATGTATGTATGTGTTAGGCCTAATGTATGTATGGGTCAGGCCTAATGTATGTATGTATGGGTTAGGCCTAATGTATGTATGGGTTAGGCCTAATGTATGTATGTATGGGTCAGGCCTAATGTATGTATGGGTCAGGCCTAATGTATGTATGTATGGGTTAGGCCTAATGTATGTATGGGTCAGGCCTAATGTATGTATGTATGGGTCAGGCCTAATGTATGTATGTATGTGTCAGGCCTAATGTATGTGTGTGTTAGGCCCAATGTATGTATGGGTCAGGCCTAATGTATGTATGTGTCAGGCCTAATGTATGTAGGGGTCAGGCCTAATGTATGTATGGGTTAGGCCTAATGTATGTATGGGTTAGGCCTAATGTATGTATGGGTCAGGCCTAATGTATGTATGGGTCAGGCCTAATGTATGTATGTATGGGTTAGGCCTAATGTATGTATGGGTTAGGCCTAATGTATGTATGGGTTAGGCCTAATATGTGTGTGGGTTAGGCCTAATGTAAGTATGGGTCAGGCCTAATGTATGTATGTATGTATGGGTAAGGCCTAGGACTACAGGATCGTACTGTAATTTTTTATACGCTTAGATTGATACAATCTGGTCAAATTCCTGGACGAATTAAACAGATTTAATTTTGTAGTTTCACTGAGTCCGACTTCAGAAAATTGAAATATTTGCGTATAAACCATACATATACGGGAGGGGCTACTCGATTTGTGAATGAACTACACATAGGGGTACTCGATTTGTGAATAAAACACATTCACGAGTGCTTGATTTTTGGATGAACTACATATAGGGTCACTTGATTTGTGGATGAACTACACACATAAGGGGTACTCGATTGGTGGTGAACCACACACATAAGGGGTACTCGATTTGTGGATAAATCCGATTTTGTGGTTAAAACAAAGGGGTACTCGATTTGTGGTGAACTACACACATAAGGGGTACTCGATTTGTGGATAAAGCAAATACTGGGATCCGAATTTGTGGTTAAAACAAAGGGGTACTCGATTTGTGGATGAAACACACACAGGGTTACTTGATTTGTGGATAAAACACAGGGGTACTCGATTTGTGGATAAACCACAGACATGTGTACTTGATTCGTGGATAAAGCAAATATAGGGTACTCGATTTGTGGATGAAACACACAGAGGGTTACTTGATTTGTGGATGAAACACAGGGATACTCGATTTGTGGACGAACCACACAAGGGGGTACTCGATTTGTGGATGTGTTATGAGCTAGTGAATCTCATGTCAATATTCGTCCGTCTGATATGAATGTTGCTTTGACAGTCCGTTACTTAATACAAGGGTGCACGATTCCGAACACGATGAGAGCTAACCTCATTGGCTATCTGGACATCCCGCTAATGAGACACGAATGTGTCCGTGGGACGTCGTCCAAAAGATAATAATCTGATCTCATTGGGAAAAAAGTGAAACCAGTTGGAAAACGATCGACAACCATACACAAACATGTTATCCTTGTGGTCTGGTTTCTCCAGAATCTGGCTCGGCGATCTGGAGATAACGATATGTCTGTCACCACGCCAAGGGTTCTCAATAACTGGCTGTCCGCTGGCCGACCTTGGCCGCACTATTGGTCAGATATCGGTCTGTTACGTACAATAAACAAATAACACACATGTAGAAGTGGAGGTCTGACCAGGGAACAATATGGACGTTATTGGTGAAGCATCAAATAAATAAACTGTTGTTAATGAAGAAATGTACATGTTGGTTTTCGTCTAATATAGATTTTGGTTTTGTTTTGTTTTTGTTTTTGTTTTTGTTTAGTTTTTGTTTTGTTTTTGTTTTTTTTGGGTTTTTTTGTTTTTGTTTTTTTGTTTTTTTGTTATTGTTTTGTACAATTTATTTCCAATTTGACAAATTAGTGCATTTTATTAAAAGGTTTTCTAATACTCTTTTGGAACTCCATTTAATGGCGTTGCAAATAACTTCCCAGAAGTTTGGAGACCTTTCTTGATAGACCACTGGGGAATGACGTTGTATCAAAGCGGAAGCTGTCTGGCTGCCGATTCTGCACGTTTTGCCTTGTATTTTAAATATATTGAATGCACAACAAACTACTGTGTTTTTCCCAGTTAGACATATTATCTATTAATTTATTTACAAAATGATGTTCAGATGTCATTACGCCCCACACGGGACAATGCTTTTTAACAAAGCTGCACGACATCGAACGAATTCGTCTCATTTTTAATGCACTCCTGCACGCCATTTCTATCGACTCTCAAACGTCGGCGTCTGGTGAGACTAAATGTTGATATGTGGCCGTCTATTATTATACAGGAGTTGGTAACCGCTCGACACGGCGATATTTTATAAGAGGGTGAAGGATGTTGATTGTGAGGTAGGTTGTACAAATTTTGTGGTATTAACAGGTGTTAAGGCTGGATATATCGACAACACCCATGAATGTTTTGAAAGAAAATTAACTTAAATAGCAGACGCGACAAATTGATATAAAACGGATACCAGGTCGTAGTTTTTGAATTTTAGTATTCCCATGCAACATTATTTAGGGAAAATTTAGAACTCAACTTAAACAATTCAACAGTCATCAGAATAGCACAGTGAAATAATACCTGCTGGTCAGGAGAAAGTACACACGACGCACATGTGTGTGTAATACATATCATACACATGTGTAATACATATCATACACATGTGTGTAATACATATCATACACATGTGTAATACATATCATACACATGTGTGTGTAATACATATCATACACATGTGTGTGTAATACATATCATACACATGTGTGTGTAATACATATCATACACATGTGTGTGTAATACATATCATACACATGTGTGTGTAATACATATCATACACATGTGTGTAATACATATCATACACATGTGTGTGTAATACATATACACATACACATGTGTGTGTAATACATATCATACACATGTGTGTAATACATATCATACACATGTGTGTGTAATACATATCATACACATGTGTGTAATACATATCATACACATGTGTGTAATACATATCATACACATGTGTGTAATACATATACACATACACACTTGTGTAATACATATCATACACTTTGTAATACATATCATACACATGTGTAGTACATATCATACACGTGTGTAATACATATCATTCACATGTGTGAAATACATATCATACACACATGTGTGTAATACATATACACATACACACTTGTGTAATACATATCATACACTTTGTAATACATATCATACACATGTGTAGTACATATCATACACGTGTGTAATACATAGCATACACATACACATGTGTGTAGTACATATCATACACGTGTGTAGTACATATCATACACGTGTGTAATGCATATCATACACATGTGTAATACATATCATACACACGTGTGTGATACATATTTTACACATGTGTGTAATACATATACACATGTGTAATACATATCATTCACATACACATGTGTGTAATACATATCATACACATACACATGTGTGTAGTACATATCATACACGTGTGTAGTACATATCATACACATGTGTGTTTTATACATATTTTACACATGTGTGTAGTACATATCATACACGTGTGTAGTACATATCATACACATATGTAATACATATCATACACATGTGTGTTTTATACATATTTTACACATGTGTGTAATACATATCATTCACATACACATGTGTGTAATACATATCATACACATGTGTAATACATATCATACACATGTGTAATACATATCATACACATGTGTAATACATATCATACACATACACATGTGTGTAATACATATCATACACATGTGTGTAATACATATCATACACATGTGTAATACATATCATACACATGTGTAATACATATCATACACATGTGTAATACATATCATACACATACACATGTGTGTAATACATATCATACACAGGTGTGTAATACATATCATACACATACACATGTGTGTAATACAAATCATGCATATTCCTACATGTTATGTAAAAACCTTGATATGTTAGTTTGACTTGATGATATTTAGGTTCTAAGAGCACCATCCTCGATCAATCTCGTTACTGGCGAGAAGTTCAGCACAGGTATATACCCATTCAGACTAGAACAAAAGCAATGATATATAGGTAAACTACTTAAGATCATTTTGAGAACAATTGTTAGACGTGATCCCGTGATAATTGTACATCAGTAGAAATCGTGCGATAATGACTGGGATTCAGGGAGCCTGTTTATTATCGTATAAATACCATAGATAAGCATTTGTCGGTCCATTCTTTAAAGGTTGATTTTGTGCTGCTGATATCTGTGACTATGCATCATTCAGTTATGTACAATACAACCATGCACGTGCGTCCGGTACAAGTTTACGTCACAAGTGTACTATACAAGAGGACTTACTGTTGAAGGTCACGTGTTTTATTAACTACCACACAATCTTTTACATTTTTTAAGTTCAAGGGTACAAGGCGCCGTCAGTTAACAAGTACACGGAATCGACCAAAAATACTGTATTCAAATCTTTTAAATAGAGAATGTTAGTTTACAAAGTACACGACAGAGTTTGTACGTTTACAAAGGTCAAACACCTATACATGCTAATGTGAAAAGTTTCCTACATGACAAAGGTCAAACTTCCGTGCATGCCAAGGCCAAACGCTTACCTGTCAAAGGTCAAATGTTTCCTATATGACAAAGCTCAAACGAAGCTCAAACGTTTCCTACCTGACAAAGCTCAAACGTTTCCTACCTGACAAAGCTCAAACGTTTCCTACCTGACAAAGCTCAAACGTTTCCTACCTGACAAAGCTCAAACGTTTCCTACCTGACAAAGCTCTAACGCCCTTGTTGTGATAACAATTGGATACTCCTTGATTTCTGGTATTGATCGCTTGCAGAAACTCACTCGGGTTTCCTAATTACTGCCGACTCGGGACCTGTTGGACAGTGTTACCTCGTCATTACAGCGATAATGGACATTGGAAGTAACTGTTCAGGTTCGAATCGTCGGCAGAAACAGTCACGTGTTTAACGTATCACTAACCAACTGAACACATGTAGATACAGATTAGTCGATCGGTCCGCCATTCGGCCCAGCGTTGGAAAGTTCTCAGTTGGAATTCGACACGCTTTTATCTTAACGATGCGCCTGGTCCTTTGTAGTCTTATCACTGACAAATCTTAACCTCGGTTAGGGTTGTATTCAAGCTCCAGAGTAAAGAGAATTTGGAACGTTTGGTGCAAGTGTGACGTCATCATTGATTTGATGCTACTTGAAGAATCATTGTGCAAGACATGAGTTGACGTCATCAGTTATGAATACACGAATGTGAGAAATATAGGCCCTAATATGACGTCATCATTCATGACTATGTGAGACATAATATGCCGTCATCAGTTATGCCTTTGTTAGGAAAATAATGTGACGTCATCAGTTATGCCTTTGTTAGACAAATGATGTGACGTCATCTGTTATGCCTTTGTTAAACAAATAGTGTGACGTCATCGGTTAGGCCTTTGTTAGACAAATAGTGTGACGTCATCAGTTATGCATTTATTAGACAAATAATGTGACGTCATCTGTTATGACTAGTTAGTGTCAAGTCATCAGTGATTTTTTGCGAGTTGCAGAATCATTCACGTATTAATCTATGATCGCAGATGTTGAATTTTAAGATACAACATCAATTGCATTTAAGTATGAACTATTATTGACGGTTGTCGCGTCGGAGGTATCATTAAGGCGAACAATCATGTTATCACGTCGGAGGTATCATTAAGGCGATACAATCATGTTATCACGTCGGAGGTATCATTAAGGCGTTACAATCATGTTATCACGTCGGAGGTATCATTAAGGCGACACAATCATGCTACCACGTCGGAGGTATCATTAAGGCGATACAATCATGCTACCACGTCGGAGGTATCATTAAGGCGATACAATCATGGTTCCACGTCGGAGGTATCATTAAGGCGACACAATCATGCTTCCACGTCGGAGGTAACATTAAGGCGACACAATCATGCTTCCACGTCGGAGGTAACATTAAGGCGACACAATCATGCTTCCACGTCGGAGGTATCATTAAGGCGATACAATCATGGTTCCACGTCGGAGGTAACATTAAGGCGACACAATCATTCTTCCACGTCGGAGGTAACATTAAGGCGATATTGTGACTTTTAATGTATATAAAATTAAATCAATTAACAAAAGTCTGTCGATTTCTTTTAAAGAATATCATTCTATCTATAATTCTGACTTAATGAATGCATGACCATTACACGTTCCACTGCACTTTTATCAGGTAAGGACACTCCCCGGGGGGTCGGCCTGGAGGTGGATACATTCGATTTACCGGCTCCTCTGCCTCCTCGGAAGAGTTCGGCAGTAATGTGTTCTGACAGCCCCACGGGCCTGGAACGAAATGGGCTAACGACATATAAAACAGTACATCTAACTAATTCCTGGGGCTATACAATTACACTTTGGCTTAACAGTCACAAAGTAACAATACAGGGTAAACGTACATAGTATTTATAATGTACCAACACAAGACAAACGTACATATATATAGTATTTATAATGTATCAATACATGACAAACGTACATAATACTTATAATGTACCAACACAAGACAAACGTACATATATATAGTATTTATAATGTACCAACACAGGACAAACTTATATAGTATCTATAATGTACAAATATAGATCAAACGTATATAGTATCTATAATGTACCATTATAGATCAAACGTACATAATACTTATAATGTACAAACACAAGACAAACGTACATATATATAGTATTTATAATGTATCAATACATGACAAACGTATATAGTATTTATAATGTACCAACACAGGACAAACGTATATAGTATCTATAATGTACAAATATAGATCAAACGTATATAGTATCTATAATGTACCATTATAGATCAAACGTATATAGTATCTATAATGTACAAATATAGATCAAACGTACATAGTATCTATAATGTTCCATTATAGATCAAACGTACATAGTATCTATAATGTACCAATATAGACAAACGTATATAGTATCTATAATGTACCAATATAGACAAACGTACATAGTATTTATAATGTACCAATATGGACAAACGTACATAGTATCTATAATGTACCAATATAGACAAACGTACATAGTATCTATATAATGTACCATTATAGACAAACGTATATAGTATTTATAATGTACCAATATGGACAAACGTATATAGTATCTATAATGTACAAATATAGATCAAACGTACATAGTATATATAATGTACCATTATAGACAAACGTACATAGTATCTATAATGTACAATTATAGACAAACGTACATAGTATCTATAATGTACAATTATAGACAAACGTACATAGTATCTATAATGTACAATTATAGACAAACGTACATAGTATCTATAATGTACCAATATAGACAAACGTATATAGTATCTATAATGTACCAATAAAGACAAACGTACATAGTATCTATAATGTACAATTATAGACAAACGTACATAGTATCTATAATGTACAATTATAGACAAACGTACATAGTATCTATAATGTACCAATATAGACAAACGTATATAGTATCTATAATGTACCATTATAGACAAACGTATATAGTATCTATAATGTACCAATATAGACAAACGTACATAGTATCTATATAATGTACCATTATAGACAAACGTACATAGTATCTATATAATGTACCATTATAGACAAACGTACATAGTATCCATATAATGTACCAATATAGACAAACGTACATAGTATCTATAATGTACCAATATAGACGTTTTACAGGTGCTAACTGTAGGACAAGGCCAGTAGTATAGCATTATATCCGTTTATCTAGCGTTGTTTTTTTTTTTTTAAATCGGTAAAGAGTTAAAAAAAATATATATAATTAACGCCAAATCGAAAGTTACGACTCTGATATCTAATTTCGAGATCTTATTCCGGGTTCGTTAAACTATAATAAACTAGGATCAGACAACAGCCTACAGGGAATTTGTACTTCTTTTGCATTACTTTAAAAACTGAATGTAATTTATTCCACCAGCTGAAACAGATTACATTGAATATCCACTCAAAATTAAACCGGAATAGAAACAACTTTAATCTGGATTATGTTTGAGTGATTTTAATTACCTTAATGATTAAAAACAAATAGCATACACGTAAAAATATTTAATAGTTTGATAAACGAGACATCAAGATAAAACGGCCGTGCCCTATAATAACAGTGATCAAGAAACAAAAGATAAAAACATACTTCCTGATATTATTTTGGTGTAAATCAAATGAAATTAATTTGATAGTGTTATTTGACTATGAATGACACTGGCTGTTTTCGAATTGACTATGAATGACACTGGTAGTTTTCGAGTTGACTATGAATGACACTGGTTGTTTTCGAGTTGACTATGGATGACACTGGTAGTTTTCGAGTTGACTATGAATGACACTGGCTGTTTTCGAATTGACTATGAATGACACTGGTAGTTTTCGAGTTGACTATGAATGACACTGGTAGTTTTCGAGTTGACTATGAATGACACTGGTTGTTTTCGAGTTGACTATGGATGACACTGGTTGTTTTCGAGTTGACTATGGATGACACTGGTTGTTTTCGAGTTGACTATGAATGACACTGGTTGTTTTCGAGTTGACTATGAATGACACTGGTTGTTTTCGAATTGACTATGAATGACACTGGTAGTTTTTGAGTTGACTATGAATGATACTGGTTGTTTTCGAATTGACTATGAATGACACTGGTTGTTTTCGAATTGACTATGAATGACACTGGTTGTTTTCGAGGTGACTATGAATGACACTGGTTGTTTTCAAGATGACTATGGATGACACTGGTTGTTTTCAAGTTGACTATGGATGACACTGGTTGTTTTCGTGTTAACTATGAATGACGCTGGTTGTTTTCGAGGTGACTATGAATGACACTGGTTGTTTTCTAGGTGACTATGAATGACACTGGTAGTTTTCGGTTCACGTGGATTGTTTATAAGTCGGATAAGAAGGTGTTTATCAACTGCGCAATATTTTCACCTGCCAAAACACAAGTGTTTGTAATTGATACCGACATAGCGTAATTAAGCGTTTGTTTACTATGAGGGTGTATGATACCGCACCCCCTGTCTGTCTTTATTACCTCCCCGTGTAGCGGTCTGAGGTCCCAACAGGGGGCGCGCGTGTACATTGATTTCAGAAATAGTAATAACGACCAATTTCTGGAGCTATTAATTCGATATGGGTCGTAAAACGGTTACCCTTGATCTTTACATGACATCACGGAGTAGTGCTGTCCTTTTCTTTACTTCAGTTAAGTCGTCACGGGGCCACGGTGGCCGAGAGGTTAAGGTGTCCCGACACTTTATCACTAGCCCTCCAACACTGGGTTGCGAGTTCGAAACCTACGTGGGGCAGTTGCCAGGTACTGACCGTAGGCCGGTGGTTTTTCTCCGGGTACTCCGGCTTTCCTCCACCTCCAAACTCCGATATAAATCCTTTATAATATGATTTCCAAACTTGTCATACCAACTATACGAGTTTTCCTGTCGTTGACACCCGTTACAAATGTATGTACAAAATAATGTAAATGTAAACTTTATTGATTTTACAACAATTGCGAAACAAGTTATATTAACTTATATTAATCACGCTTGTTGGCCCGGATGGAAGCGCGCGAGGGGTCTCACTGCGGGAGGAAACCGGAGTACCCGGGGAAAACCCACGTGGTCGGGCAGGTGACCCTATACCTTTTCACGTCCGATCGGGGAATCGAACCCCGGCGGCCTAGGTGAAAGGCAAGTGTGTTACCACTGTGCCACCCGACCACCCCTACATAATAATCTCGACTTGCTTCAATCGAGCAATGGTTGTCATCTTCGAAAGCCTTAGAAATAGTGAAAGGGGCTGACATTCTAGTCTAGTAACCAAATGCAAGGTTTTTATAACGAATTGTCGTGTTGAATTGTAATACTAGATTATTCCATTTAGTCTTAAGGATCCAAAAAACAGTTTCGCTTTATTTGTAATTTGATGTTCGGGAGACAGAGACCATAGGTCTTGCCGTACTTAAGGAGCATTGCATCAAACTAAGGTGGTCGAAAGATCCTATTATCGTGACGAAAACCGAGTATCAGGACGACTCGTCCTAAACCGACAACATGTACTCGCACAACTTATTCAGCCAATCAGCTGCTGTATCATGTAAACCAAGTCCCTAAAGGAAGTGTGTTTGTGGGGCCTGTAGGGGTTGGTCTGAGTTATAAACATATGGAGTGGTTACTTCCTATAAACGAGAATAGAGATTAGTGGTATAAGGTTTGAAGAACAAACATATACATCCCTACTAAAAATAGGACGGCGTAGGAATACAGGTGGAAAAAAGGCGGGAATTCCCCAGATGGGAGTTTCCCCGTCCGTTGTAAGGTCCTTTGATAACACATGTGCTCCTATATACTATGAACCTGTGCACAATATCTGTTGTGTGTGGCGGGAATAGATACTTAATTCCGTCATTTTAACTCCAAATGAATGATAGAGGCGAATAAATCTGCAGTTTTGACATATAGTGAGGAGTTTCTATTGTGAGAGTCCCTCAACTACGTAACATGTGGAGGATTATCTCTCATTCATTCCGAGTGGGTAGCCGGTTTGTCACAACACCAATTCATTCAATTGTGAGACTAATGGACAGAAATACCGCATCCTTCAGTCAGTCTCCTGCACATCGGCCAATGTAATATACCTTATTACGTGTGCCAAGTGTAGCATGCAGTATGTAGGGGAGACCAAAACACCACTGAATCTGAGGATAAATAACCACCGTTGTTCCATCAAACAGAAACGCCAGGACTTGCCAGTAGCGAGACATTTCAACATGCCGAGCCACACAATGCATGACATGCAGGTTGTCCCCATTGACCACTGCAGGGGTTGGAATGACCAGCAACGCCTGAATAGGGAACGACATTGGATCAACCAACTACAAACCGGCTACCCACTCGCTGCCATCACATCGAATCAACCCGCGATGCTTTTCTGTTAAACCTTTAGGTTATATTATTTATTTATTTATTTATTTATTTATTTATTCATTCATTCATTCATTTACTTTTAGCATCTGTACACCACCAAAGATGTTTCCTTATTAATCATAATAGGCCCTCGGCGAATTAAGTATCGGCCGAGGGGGATCATTTTTACAACATTACGATATTTTTTGTTGTTTATACCTACTATATTTGTGTAACTGTTCCATGTTCTATGTCTACATATGATCGTATGTAATTTACCTGTGTCTTGATAAAGGGGCAGATTGCCTCGAAAATTCGACAATTTACTTGTCTGTACTGTCGTTATTACTACTTGACATATACATTTGTATCTATTTGTAGTAATACGCATCCAACATTTGTTTGTTAGGATCCAGTACCTATATTGGTTTATACCGTCGCTATTACTTACTAGACCCTATATATATATATATATATATATATATATATAATATAGGTACACAAACCAGTTACTGAAAACCTATTGCACTACTGGGCTGACATAGTGAACTGGTACGCTAGGGTCACGTATGTAAAACACATACAACCACAAGGCCGGAGTCCCGAAATACCTACCGCGCCTTACATCGCACGTGCTTTCTGCACGTTCAGCTTAATTAAATTGTACACGTTTGTTATATTGTACTAAACAGTAATTGATTAACATGGTGATATTCTCAGTATTAAATCAATGTTATCCATTGACTAAGAGAACATAACCTATAAGGTGTATACTTCAGTATTGTAGTGGATGTGCCATCATGACGGAGCTTTGAGAAATTAAATTCCTACAGACAGGCGATATTTTCCATTCGGCTGAAGTCTTCAAATGCGTTGCTATGTGCAATCAATAAAGGAAAACTGTTTCTCTTATATGCGATACATTTTGACGACAATGAACCCTTCTCGTGATTCCAATACGAGGCTGTTGTTGTCCCCCGTTAATCGCCACACATATAGGCATTGTAACTGGTATTATATATAAATCGCTACGCTTTCGCGTAAAAGACTTTAGCTTGATGAATAAAACTCGTTTGGTGGAATGTAAAATATTCATAGGCTGGCAGAGCAGTAGGGCTTCCTCGAGACAGAGCCAGTACTGTCTGTACTTTGTCTATGGAAGGCAGAATGTCAATACAAAATACTGGTGATGTACAACAGTGTGAAGCACTTTCAATTATCATCCTTACCTACTTTGTTTGCCGTTGTCAGTAGGAACCCTATTATTCACAAAAAAGTATGTGGCATGGCGTTTTACATTTCAATATTCCCACTTTGTTGTTGGAACAAATATCTGAATACATTTTTATTAGAGCGACAAAGCTAACACGTCACTGGAACGCTTAAAACATCGCTTTCCTTGGGACTCTCTACACAACGCTTATACTCGCATCAACACCTGCGCATGTCTGCTGGGTTTGCTTGCCTTAAAGAATGTAGCAACCTTGACCAATTGCCAAAATCCTGGTGTTCAAGAATAGACATTTTGGAACAAGTTACGGCAGGGAGCTTCAAACACTTTCGCTCGTGTAGAAGATGACTACATGGATATGTACCGAGGAGAATAGTTAGAAGGTTGTGGGCGGCGCAACGTTAATAACTTGGATGAGAATGTTGAAGTATCTGATGTATAGAAGTGCGTAGATATATATATACCCGTCAATAAGTCTTTAAAACAAAACGAGCATCACATATTCTATTACCATGGAATAATGATAATGTGTGGTCATTAAGAATTTCACGGGTGAAACATGTCTCGATTTGGTGCTTTCACTTGTAATTATATGATGATGGCGGGTATGTGACAGCCTCATTTAAATACGACACGTTTGACCGCTGTTGACGCTCATTCCTTCTCGGATACAACCTTGTATATACATGGCAGTACCACCAGGCTCTGTGTCCCTGTCGCCAGCCCGGGGAGTCTGCGTCCAGTGTCGCCGGAACTGGTGCTGACAGGAAAGTCCTCACCGCATTATTCCAATCGTTTCGCACACTATTAATTTATCATCTCCTGGAACTCCGGTATAAAACGTGTAGCTACGGCTGTGTGAACTGCTGCCATTATAACCCACGTTGTGTAGTTTGTTCTGCCATTGGTGGCGTGCAGTTGTCATAGCTCGCTGTCGTGTCCCCAATGACGGTGGACAGGAGAATTAGAGGGAGTATACCGCCGCCCATCAACCTTCACACATAAGTGTTTAATTCATTGTGTCTGTAAAAAGTGGACATTGTCTTCATTATTGATTGGATATATATCTACCACCATCGGATTCGCTTGACCACATGGTGGACAACTGTAAGGCGATGTCGGAAACACTGGTCAGTTCAAAGATGCGCTCTGAAAACAACAACACGTATGACTGGAAGGCAGACAACAGGAGGAGAGCACCGTGTACCTGTGCTCGGTAAAGTTCGGGGTAGTATCGGGTGGGATGATAATCTATACGGTAATGGTAGTGTGGTACTGGTAGTTTACATTCTAGAGAAAAGCTGATCAAAATAGATAAACTTTTCACACATGAAAAATACGCTAATAATTAAATGTGTACATTTTCGTCAAAAAGATAAACTTTTTCACACATGAAAAATACGCTTATAATTAAATGTGTATATTTTGGTCAAATAGATAAACTTTTCACACATGAAACATACGCTAATAATTAAATGTGAATATTTTGGTCGATGTGTTTTCAATCATTTTATGTTTTGATGTTTAAACATGCATGACGAGGTTTGTTATATCAGTAGAGTGTTTACGGTAACATACATGTTTATAAGTACATACGTATGATTTACTTACACACGATGTAGACCAGCGTCACATCAGATTAGGATGAGAATCAAATACACGTGTAAACGCACGTCCATTTCGTATATTGGTGATGATATCCTTAGATACAGCAGTATAATGTGGTAATCAGGTGAGGGACATTGTTTCACCCACTGCCAAATAGTTTTGTGTGTGATATGTAATTTACAAACAAGTAAATAAGAAAATACATCTATACCCGAGCTAGAGTGTGTTTGATCAGTCCAGAACTTGTTCCAAATGTAGACAGTTGTTGAATGTCGAAGTTGAACGCTGCAGTTTGTTTATAGACAGCTAATTGTCAGTGATTTACAAATCTGACGGTATGTAAACTGTTTCCGTCACAACTACAAGTGATCGGGATGTTACTATCATACAAACCAGATGTGTGGTGCCAAGCGCGACCTTGACCTCCTACAAACCCTGGTGAAGTCAATAAGCGCCCTCGAGACCTGGATGTAAGGAGAATCTATTGATTGCCCTTTGATATATTCAGTCTGGTGCTTCCATGGTTTCTATCGGTTTTAGGCCGGAAGTAATTGAATGAAAACTGTTTATATAGCGACACACATATTTGTGGCTCCTCCTGCTCCCGAAATAGCTCAGGAATGTAAGTTACTAAGATGTAACACAATCTAATGGCCGTATATATATATATATATATATATGAGTTATTGTTTGTTACGCTAATATCTGTTGGTAAATATTTTTTGGGCATCAATTCATTGTTGCTCTTTGAGGCTCACATTTAGTCGCCTCCCGCCATCAACAGCATCTTGGTCCGATTTGGCCCGAACCGTCTGTTTCCCGTATTGTCCTGTAAGGACACTTCGGCATTCGTATTTCTTATATTCTCAGTCTTGATAAATATTCGTAGTAGTTTTTTTCACACCACTCTCTATAATTCTAATTATCTAAAAGATATTTTTCAAAAGTTTTTCAGACTTTGTACGCGATATTTAATCAATCACTGTAGAGACGATAATGCAACATTTTTATTCTGAAATCTGATATCAATGCAATGTCGTCCACTAAATTTTTACTTACCTATTCTGTAAGTATTTAGGGACGCATCGTCTTTGAACTCTTCGATGTACTTTCACGTGCGGGGGAATTCAAAATATCTCTGCCGTTGGTCGCATAGCGTTCTAGTGTTGAACATGATACAGTCACGCTAGTAACCGCCTTCGGCCCACGTTTGCCGAAGGGTTCATTGTTGTTTCTCCAGTTACTAAAACATTATTCTTATTGTATTTTATTGTATTTCCAGTACTTCTTATATATATTATGTGATTGTATTTGTATTTTTTGTGTTTTGATAAAGGGGCGGATTGCCTCGAAAATTTAACAAGCCTCATTGTCCACACTGTTACAATTACTTCTTTGCCCCATATATATATATATATATATATATATAATCTCGTGAATGCTGCATCCTCAGCATCAGAGATTCTGTCACGTGATGTGATTATATATGTATCATACAATTGTAACATGATTTTGATTGGTTCGTTTGGCTTCACTCTCCAATATAGTCAACTCTGTACCATTAGACATCGTGTCTAGAGCCTGGTTAGTCACGTGTCATCAACAAAACACCTCTAAAAATGTACGTCAATATAAACCATGTATTTCTATATATAGTCATTTACAGTCCACTGTTATAACAAATGCAGTTGTTTATGCATGTAAAACAGATATTTATCATAACCATTGTACAGACTCTCACGGGGACGAATATATTGGATTGTGATGGTCCGTGTCGATAGAGGTTAGGCGGCTATCGTCCTCATTCTGATGCTGTGTCGGCTACCACATCAATAAAATCGTATTACACAATTGTTTTGTATATGTGTCGTACATGTGGTGTACATGTGTTGTACATGTGTTGTACATGTGTTATACCTGTGGTGTACATGTGGTGTACATGTATTGTACATGTGTTATACCTGTGTTGTATATGTGTCGTACATGTGGTGTACATGTGTTATACATGTGTTGTACATGTGTTATACCTGTGTCGTACATGTGTTATACATGTGTTGTACATGTGTTATACCTGTGTTGTATATGTGTCGTACATGTGGTGTACATGTGTTGTACATGTGTTGTACATGTGTTGTACATGTGTTATACCTGTGTTGTATATGTGTCGTACATGTGGTGTACATGTGTTATACATGTGTTGTACATGTGTTATACCTGTGTTGTATATGTGTCGTACATGTGGTGTACATGTATTGAACATGTGTTATACCTGTGGTGTACATGTGTCGTACATGTGTTATACCTGTGTTGTACATGTGTTATACCTGTGTTGTACATGTGTCGCACATGTGGTGTACATGTGTTGTACATGTGTTATACCTGTGGTGTACATGTGTTATACCTGTGTTGTATATGTGTCGTACATGTGGTGTACATGTATTGTACATGTGGTGTACATGTGTTATACCTGTGTTGTATATGTGTCGTACATGTGGTGTACATGTATTGTACATGTGGTGTACATGTGTTATACCTGTGTTGTACATGTGTCGTACATGTGTTGTTCATGTGTTGTACATGTGTTATACCTGTGGTGTACATGTGTTATACATGTGTTATACCTGTGGTGTACATGTGTTATACCTGTGTTGTATATGTGTCGTACATGTGTTGTACATGTGGTGTACATGTGTTATACCTGTGTTGTATATGTGTTGTACCTGTGTTGTATATGTGTCGTACATGTGGTGTACATGTATTGTACATGTGGTGTACATGTATTGTACATGTGGTGTACATGTGTCGTACATGTGGTGTACATGTGGTGTACATAGTATACACAGTGGAGCCTATGCCTATCCTAAAACAATCCGACAAGTATTGTACCGGACATTCCCTGTAGCATCCGAAACATGATGTACCGGACATTCCCTAGAGAGTGTGACACATGGTGTACCGGACATTCCCTAGAGAGTGTGACACATGATGTACCGGACATTCCCTAGAGAGTGTGACACATGATGTACCGGACATTACCTAGAGAGTCTGACACATGATGTACCGGACATTCCCTAGAGAGTGTGACACATGATGTACCGGACATTCCCTAGATAGTCTGACACATGATGTACCGGACATTCCCTAGAGAGTCTGACACATGATGTACCGGACATTACCTAGAGAGTCTGACACGTGGTGTACCGGACATTCCCTAGAGAGTCTGACACGTGGTGTACCGGACATTCCCTAGAGAGTCTGACACATGATGTACCGGACATTCCCTATAGATTCTGACACATGAAGTACCGGACATTCCCTAGAGAATCTGACACATGGTGTACCGGACATTACCTAGAGAGTCTGACACGTGATGTACCGGACATTACCTAGAGAGTGTGACACATGGTGTACCGGACATTCCCTAGAGAGTCTGACACATAATGTACCGGACATTACCTAGAGAATCTGACACATGATGTACCGGACATTACCTAGAGAGTCTGACACATGGTGTACCGGACATTACCTAGAGAGTCTGACACATGATGTACCGGACATTACCTAGAGAGTCTGACACATGATGTACCGGACATTACCTAGAGAGTGTGACACATGGTGTACCGGACATTACCTAGAGAGTCTGACACGTGATGTACCGGACATTCCATAGAGAGTCTGACACATGCTGTACCGGACATTCCCTAGAGAGTCTGACACGTGGTGTACCGGACATTACCTAGAGAGTCTGACACATGATGTACCGGACATTACCTAGAGAGTGTGACACATGGTGTACCGGACATTACCTAGAGAGTCTGACACGTGATGTACCGGACATTCCATAGAGAGTCTGACACATGCTGTACCGGACATTCCCTAGAGAGTGTGACACATGGTGTACCGGACATTACCTAGAGAGTCTGACACGTGATGTACCGGACATTCCCTAGAGAGTGTGACACATGGTGTACCGGACATTACCTAGAGAGTCTGACACATGGTGTACCGGACATTACCTAGAGAGTCTGACACATGGTGTACCGGACATTACCTAGAGAGTCTGACACATGATGTACCGGACATTACCTAGAGAGTCTGACACATGGTGTACCGGACATTCCCTAGAGAATCTGACACATAGTGTACCGGACATTCCCTAGAGAATCTGACACATGATGTACCGGACATTACCTAGAGAGTCTGACACGTGGTATACCGGACATTCCCTAGAGAGTCTGACACATGGTGTACCGGACATTACCTAAAGAATCTGACACATGATGTACCGGACATTCCCTAGAGAGTCTGACACGTGATGTACCGGACATTACCTAGAGAGTCTGACACGTGGTGTACCGGACATTCCCTAGAGAGTCTGACACGTGATGTACCGGACATTACCTAGAGAGTCTGACACGTGATGTACCGGACATTACTAGAGATTCTGACACGTGATGTACCGGACATTACTAGAGAGTCTGACACGTGGTGTACCGGACATTCCCTAGAGAGTCTGACACGTGATGTACCGGACATTACCTAGAGAGTCTGACACATGATGTACCGGACATTACCTAGAGAGTGTGACACATGCTGTACCGGACATTACCTAGAGAATCTGACACATGGTGTACCGGACATTACCTAGAGAATCTGACACATGGTGTACCGGACATTCCCTAGAGAGTCTGACACATGGTGTACCGGACATTCCCTAGAGAGTGTGACACATGGTGTACCGGACATTACCTAGAGAATCTGACACATGATGTACCGGACATTCCCTGGAGAGTGTGACACATGGTGTACCGGACATTACCTAGAGAATCTGACACATGCTGTACCGGACATTCCCTAGAGAGTCTGACACATGGTGTACCGGACATTACCTAGAGAATCTGACACATGATGTAGCGGACATTCCCTAGAGAGTCTGACACATGATGTACCGGACATTCCCTAGAGAGTGTGACACATGCTGTACCGGACATTACCTAGAGAGTCTGACACGTGGTGTACCGGACATTCCCTAGAGAGTCTGACACGTGATGTACCGGACATTACCTAGAGAGTCTGACACGTGATGTACCGGACATTACCTAGAGAGTCTGACACGTGATGTACCGGACATTACCTAGAGAGTCTGACACGTGATGTACCGGACATTACCTAGAGAGTCTGACACGTGGTGTACCGGACAATCTTTGCAGCATCCGACACGTATCGGGTCGATATTACAAAAAGTCTCTGTAGAGTGTTCTGCATCAATAAAACACTACCTCATCACTGCATGGTCAGTATCAGTCAACAATGGTCAGTATCAGACAACAATGGTCAGTATCAGTCAACAATGGTCAGTATCAGTCAACAATGGTCAGTATCAGTCAACAATGGTCAGTATCAGACAACAATGGTCAGTATCAGTCAACAATGGTCAGTATCAGTCAACAATGGTCAGTATCAGACAACAATGGTCAGTATCAGACAACAATGGTCAGTATCAGTCAACAATGGTCAGTATCAGTCAACAATGGTCAGTATCAGTCAACAATGGTCAGTATCAGACAACAATGGTCAGTATCAGACAACAGTGGTCAGTATCAGACAACAATGGTCAGTATCAGACAACAATGGTCGGTATCAGTGTCTGTCAATCAGAATTTTTTGTCTGTAGTCGGATTTTATTTCACTCTCCCTATATCTGGTCGTTGGTCAGTCTGTGAAATCACTCTACGTATGAGTGGTAACATCCATCTCTTTGCTTTGTCCACCAGATCCGGATGTCGGTCGATTTGGAGTTATCATATACTAGATTATATATCACTACCTACATGTAAAAGGTAGTCAGTACTTTTATAATGTTATGATTCCGTGTGAAATAGAAATTATATTACAAATATTCCAGAAGAGATATTTCAGGTTCAATATAAGCTCTCCTTGGTAGATTAATTCAAAACTTTTTTACAGCTCTATCGATTGATCGCACTCACAGAATTAGATCTCCGTTTTATTACAACACAGCCTTTGATGTGATCGTAAAACCTGATTTAGCCAGGACAAAATACCAAACAAATCTCATATTATTCTCCAAGTCGGTAGCCAGCACCAATAGCGGAGGACGTGTCGTAGTAAAATAACAATACCCCTCCGACCTTTTGTTACATCTCTGACTGTCGGCAGAATGTGTAATTTAGATTTGGGACGATACTTACAGATGGAGGCCAACATGAATTTAATGAAACAAATTCGGCATTGCTTATTTTGGTGTGTAATGTGATTGGTTGATGGTCCTGGCATACAGAGCCTGGTTCGGGCTTCATAATAATGTATCTATGGCAACCGAGACATCAGTATTCATTTGAAAGATGTTTGTATCAAAACAAGTTTGAATCTTGATAGAAATGTTAACCCTGCAGAGGGTGATCTTCCGTATTACGTCACATACAAATCAAACATACATGTTGATTTACCGTGTTACGTCACAAACAAATCAAACATACATGTTGATTTACCGTGTTACGTCACATACAAATAAAACATACATGTTGATTTACCGTGTTACGTCACAAACAAATCAAACATACATGTTGATTTACCGTGTTACGTCACAAACAAATAAAACATACATGTTGATTTACCGTGTTACGTCACAAACAAATCAAACATACATGTTGATTTACCGTGTTACGTCACAAACAAATAAAACATACATGTTGATTTACCGTGTTACGTCACAAACAAATAAAACATACATGTTGATTTACCGTGTTACGTCACATACAAATAAAACATACATGTTGATTTACCGTGTTACGTCACATACAAATAAAACATACATGTTGATTTACCGTGTTACGTCACATATAAATCAAACATACATGTTGATCTGCCTTGTTACGTCACATATATATCAAACATATATGTTGATCTGCCTTGTTACGTCACATACAAATAAAACATACATGTTGATCTGCCTTGTTACGTCACATACAAATAAAACATACATGTTGATTTACCGTGTTACGTCACATACAAATCAAACATACATGTTGATCTGCCTTGTTACGTCACAAACAAATCAAACATACATGTTGATTTACCGTGTTACGTCACATATATATCAAACATACATGTTGATTTACCGTGTTACGTCACATAACAAATCAAACATACATGTTGATTTACCTTGTTACGTCACAAACAAATCAAACATACATGTTGATCTGCCTTGTTACGTCACATACAAATAAAACATACATGTTGATCGTTGAATAAGCAGTTTTGGAAGGTAGCTTAATGGTATGCATAAGTGGCCGACTGTCCCCCAGGGGCTGATGGGCGGGGTCAAAAGGGCCAAAGAATTAAGGTGACCGTTAAACCTCATGGCCCTCTTATTTAGTATCACCAGACTGTTGCGACTTCCCATCTGCATCGCCATATTACTTTCGATTTGCTCTTAGTGTAAAATTGGAGAATATAGCTAAACAAAAGGGAATATTTCCATTAAGCCTAGTGATATGATGTTGTCTTGAAAGTGAAAGGTCACTAGTTCGAGTCCAAGCGCGGACAACTGTTGACTACTTCAAGTGAATGCTATAGGATATTAATAGTCTTCCTTGGACCTAAAGCGTCGCTGACGAATCCTAGAAGTTTAATCATTTATGTCTCTTAATCTCAATCTGAGTTTGTCTTGAATAATGTTATATGTTTTGTCTTTTGTACATTCTTATATATCTGTCCATCTGGCTGTCAACCTATTTTGCTACATATAAAGAAAAAATACTGGGTAGTGAGATTGTTAGCCCGAGTTTCCTCTGGCCCTGTCACTATGTCTGGTGTTGGTGTCTACAGAGGAAACTCGGGCTACACCAGACATGGTGACAGGGCCAGAGGAAACTCGGGCTACACCAGACATGGTGACAGGGCCAGAGGAAACTCGGGCTACACCAGACATGGTGACAGGGCCAGAGGAAACTCGGGCTACACCAGACATGGTGACAGGGCCAGAGGAAACTCGTCTACACCAGACATGGTGACAGGGCCAGAGGAAACTCGGGCTACACCAGACATGGTGACAGGGCCAGAGGAAACTCGGGCTACACCAGACATGGTGACAGGGCCAGAGGAAACTCGGGCTACACCAGACATGGTGACAGGGCCAGAGGAAACTCGTCTACACCAGACATGGTGACAGGGCCAGAGGAAACTCGGGCTACACCAGACATGGTGACAGGGCCAGAGGAAACTCGGGCTACACCAGACATGGTGACAGGGCCAGAGGAAACTCGGGCTACACCAGACATGGTGACAGGGCCAGAGGAAACTCGGGCTATGAGATTGTGTGTCGTGTGTGCCTCACTCAATCCAGCTATCTGGGGTTTAAACAATTTTAACATTACGTAAACATCCTATGCCGGTTTTCACATTTAAGTACCCATCTTAATGCATGCCGACAGCGTGTATATATTGAGCATATTAAATTATCTATATGAACTGGTAATATTGAGCACTGAGACGTGACGTAAAGAGCACCAGGTTTTTTTATCCTCTACGACTCGTATTCAAGTCACCTGATTATACAAATATGCAATATCATGTACAGTTTAATAATTGAATATCGCTCGTTGTATTTTGATATTGAAAGAGAAAGTAAAAAAGCTTGTTTAAACTATGAATATTACACATTGGCCTTGTCATAGTTGTATTTTGATATTGGAAAGAGAAAGAAGAAAAAGCTTGTTTATATTATAAATATTACACAATGGCCTTGTCAGAACACGACGGGTCATGGCTGACTTTTACTTCATTTTCCTGATGTTCACATATTCTGGTAACAAAGCCAGCTGGCCCATGCGCGTGGTTTCGTTGTGAGCGTTTGATGTAAGCATTGTAGATATTACCAATTGTTTAGACAGGCTTACATATTTTACAATACACCTCTAGTTTGATGTGATAGAAATGTTTATAAATATTGTCGAAACTTTTATGAGAATTTCATGACAAGTAAAAAGAAAAAATAAGTTTTCCCTTCAACGTTGTACGCTACGATGCCATTAGCTAACCTCAGGTATGACTGACACATAGAAACATAAGTAAATTGTAGACAGATACATGGTCAGTTACTTAACACATAGGATTGCTGTTGATATTTGTCAAAAGTACATTTATTGTGGGTATCAAGATCAGTTAGCAATGCGTTACGTACGGGTAACTATATATATAGTGGTAAATTGTAAATTTTGATTTTACTGAAAATATTGTCTGAGCGCTTTCCTGCTGCTAAAAACAAGACATTTTCAAATTTATGCTCCGTCCTTTCCTTTTATAGTCTGGGCCCCAGTTTACTGGAATCACCAGGTATGAGGGACTACGGTGTCCCGACACTTTATCACTAGCCCTCCACCTCTAGGTTGCGAGTTCGAAACCTACGTGGGGCAGTTGCCAGTTACTGACAGTAGGCCGGTGGTTTTTCTCCGGGTACTCCGGCTTTCCTCCACCTCCAAAACCTGGCACGTCCTTAAATGACCCTGGCTGCTAATAGGACGTTAAACAAAAACAAACAAACAAACAAAATCACCAGGTATGACGTCAAGGGTCCGCTGATGGTTTTGTTTTACCTCGGCTCCGCTATAGTCAATATTCGATGCCATTAGGCCCTTGTGGTTTTAAAAACACGACGGTAAATTTTGATTTGGTGTATGCCAAATGGACATGGAGAGAAATTGAATCACATAAAAAGCTGTATAATTTGTATGATGATTACAAATTCTTAAATGTTAATTTTCTCTATTTCTAGATAGTAGCATTCCTGCTTGCCTTACCTACGGTGTTTACATGTGCCAGCTGATTCGAGAGCTTGTTTCCATTATCACGATTTCTCTGATGTCAACTACTGACGAAAGGTTAACGTCTATAGATTGATCTCATTTCACAACAAACTATTTCCTTGCGTGTTTTTGTGTTCGATGATTGTTGATTTGCATACTGGTTCTGTTCTGATTTTGATCACGTGACTTAACCTGGATTTGACCTAGATGGGTATGGCGGGTGTCGAGTGTGAAGCGAGGACGCTAGCCCTTCCGAGACACCTGAATAACCTGTTTTCCTTGTACCTGTACAATGATCTCCATGTATATCTACATTTTGTTCGGTTTTGGTTTTTATTGGTTTCCATAGAACTACAGTTTTGTATTCTCTGTTGTTTTCATCATAATGCCGGTATCTCTGTTGTTTTATGGATTTTTTTATCATAATGTCAGTATTTGCTGTTGTTTTTCTCCATAATGTCGGTATTCTCTGCTGTTTTCATCATAAAGTCAGAATTTTCTGTTGTTTTTCTAATAATGTCGGTATTCTTTGTTGTTTAATGCTGTTTTTGTCATGATGTCGGTATTCTCTGTTGTTTTTATACATGACGAATTGGTCACCTATTTGACACTATAGTTTTTGTAGTACTGGTGTATTTCGTTGGTGCTTATAATCAGTCTTAACTACGGAATTGGAACCCAACGAAGATAAGTATACGCAAAAGATAGTACCGTGTAACAAAGTATTACATTATAACCTGGTTGTAGTACCGTGTAACATTATAACCAGGTTGTAGTACCGTGACACAAATTATAACATTATAACCGGGTTGTAGTACCGTGTAACAAAGTATTACATTATAACCGGGTTGTAGTACCGTGTAACAAAGTATAACATTATAACCGGGTTGTAGTACCGTGACACAAAGTATAACATTATAACCGGGTTGTATTACCGTGTCACAAAGTATAACATTATAATCCGGGTTGTAGTACCGTGTGACAAAGTATAACATTATAACCGGGTTGTAGTACCGTGTAACATTATAACCGGGTTGTAGTACCGTGTAACATTATAACCGGCTTGTAGTACCGTGTAACATTATAACCGGCTTGTAGTACCGTGTAACATTATAACCGGCTTGTAGTACCGTGTAACAAAGTATTACATTATAACCGGGTTGTAGTACCGTGTAACATTATAACCGGGTTGTATTACCGTGTAACAAAGTATTACATTATAACCGGGTTGTAGTACCGTGTAACATTATGACCGGGTTGTAGTACCGTGTAACATTATAACCGGGTGGTAGTACCGTGACACAAAGTATTACATTATAACCTGGTTGTAGTACCGTACGTGTAACAAAGTATAACATTATAACCGGGTTGTATTACCGTGTAACAAAGTATAACATTATAACCGGGTTGTAGTACCGTGTAACAAAGTATTACATTATAACCGGGTTGTAGTACCGTGACACAAAGTATTACATTATAACCGGGTTGTAGTACCGTGTCACAAAGTATTACATTATAACCGGGTTGTAGTACCGTGTAACAAAGTATAACATTATAACCGGGTTGTAGTACCGTGACACAAAGTATAACATAACCGGGTTGTAGTACCGTGTAACAAAGTATAACATTATAACCGGGTTGTAGTACCGTGTAACAAAGTATAACATTATAACCGGGTTGTAGTACCGTGACACAAAGTATTACATTATAACCGGGTTGTATTACCGTGTCACAAAGTATAACATTATAACCGGGTTGTAGTACCGTGTGACAAAGTATAACATTATAACCGGGTTGTAGTACCGTGTAACATTATAACCGGGTTGTAGTACCGTGTAACATTATAACCGGCTTGTAGTACCGTGTAACATTATAACCGGCTTGTAGTACCGTGTAACATTATAACCGGCTTGTAGTACCGTGTAACAAAGTATTACATTATAACCGGGTTGTAGTACCGTGTAACATTATAACCGGGTTGTATTACCGTGTAACAAAGTATTACATTATAACCGGGTTGTAGTACCGTGTAACAAAGTATTACATTATAACCGGGTTGTAGTACCGTGACACAAATTATAACATTATAACCGGGTTGTAGTACCGTGACACAAATTATAACATTATAACCGGGTTGTAGTACCGTGTAACATTATAACCGGGTTGTAGTACCGTGTCACAAAGTATAACATTATAACCGGGTTGTATTACCGTGTAACAAAGTATTACATTATAACCGGGTTGTATTACCGTGTAACAAAGTATAACATTATAACCGGGTTGTATTACCGTGTAACAAAGTATAACATTATAACCGGGTTGTATTACCGTGTAACAAAGTATTACATTATAACCGGGTTGTAGTACCGTGTAACAAAGTATAACATTATAACCGGGTTGTAGTACCGTGTAACAAAGTATAACATTATAACCGGGTTGTAGTACCGTGTCACAAAGTATTACATTATAACCGGGTTGTAGTACCGTGACACAAAGTATTACATTATAACCGGGTTGTAGTACCGTGTCACAAAGTATTACATTATAACCGGGTTGTAGTACCGTGTAACAAAGTATAACATTATAACCGGGTTGTAGTACCGTGACACAAAGTATAACATAACCGGGTTGTAGTACCGTGTAACAAAGTATTACATTATAACCGGGTTGTAGTACCGTGTAACAAAGTATAACATTATAACCGGGTTGTAGTACCGTGACACAAAGTATTACATTATAACCGGGTTGTATTACCGTGTCACAAAGTATAACATTATAACCGGGTTGTAGTACCGTGTCACAAAGTATTACATTATAACCGGGTTGTGGTACCGTGTAACATTATAACCTGGTTGTAGTATTCCGACAGTTCTTGTTATACTGTAGTTAGCCGATGTAAACACCAGTTCGGATAGCACCACATTAGCTGTGTGGTATTGGAGGTCTCCTGTAGCGTACGTTATGCCATCAAAATAGTTGAGACTTGATCATCAAAGACTTGATGCCGTATTATTTGATGGAATAGAAGCGGTTTCGTACTTGAATATTTAAATTTTCCTACAGAAATTGATATGATAGACCACTATCTGTCTGTACACGGTGTCGGCTGCCGGCGGAACCTGCAGTACATGTATGGTCGGTATGCAAACAACAGCAGCAATATCAAACGATGAACAGAGGCTACAGCTATTACATAATCACGTGCGAGTCTTATCCATATACTATCTGCTTATTACCCAAACAACAAACAAATCGAGTCTTTTTTTATATGGAACCATCTGTAAGCTGAACATAAAGACAGACTTTCTCCTAGAAGAGCGACTGATGCCGTTGTAAGTGCTGTAGATATATATAGAAGTACTTAATTACTACATATTTCCAATGTGTATCAACCGTCACATCTAAATTGCTTTGAACACTACCGAATGTATAGCTGACGGCTCAAAACTGTATCTTAACATGCTGCAGGCTTGTCGCTGATTGGCTCTCTGTAGACGCCAGCGTACCAGGGGACCAATCGCACGGGCCGTATATGCGGGCATTAGTTCGTCTTAAGACTTTAAATTTGTTGAAATTAACTGTAAAACATGTTATTTTCCATGTGAACGACTGGTATTATGTCAGTTATTGTCACACATTGGTATTGATGTTTACAAAAGATATACATGTGTTTGTGATTACTGATGTGCAATGCCACACCATCAATACGTCAGCGTCAATACTGCCTATACTAGTTATAAATCTATTGTTCTATATTATGGGATGGAGTTAGTAATAAATATATTGTTCTATATTATGGGATGGAGTTAGTAATAAATTCATTGTTATATAGTCTGGGGTTAAGGTTAGTAATGAATTCATTGTTCTATAGTCTGGGGTTAAGGTAAGTAATGAATTCATTGTTCTATAGTCTGGGGTTAAGGTTAGTAATAAATTCATTGTTCTATAGTCTGTGGTTAAGGTTAGTAATAAATTCATTGTTTTATAGTCTGTGGTTAAGGTTAGTAATAAATTCATTGTTCTATAGTCTGTGGTTAAGGTTAGTAATAAATCATGAATTTATAAAATCTTCAAACTTCAGAAAAGGGCGGGAAATTTTTTGTTGTATATTCGAGATTTTTTTACTCAATCCAATCTGTAATCTAAACAGCTAATATTAAGGATTAGTATATATTTAGGAAACCAGTTCTGGTCTACAATATTATACAGAGGGATACTCCAAATGTTTTAATATGTTAACCTTCATTGATATCAGTTTTCGGTTAAAAGGTCATCAGTTTCATATACCCACCGCCAAACTTCATCATTGTGAACGTTCATGTGCGTACACTGTTTTAGTGAATTGATATAAAAACATATTAGTGTTTCTTCTCTTAAACAGATATATAACTTTGGGATTTTTTCTCAAACCATTAATTCTGTGATGTACCTACTTTTTATATAAGAATTGTTTTTTGTCTTTAATAACCGTGTATTTTAAGATGTTTGTGTCTTTATATAACATTGATATATGGTTCTACTGTCAAACCTGTATGTGTTGATGCAGGATCAATAT
Organism: Pecten maximus; assembly: GCF_902652985.1. Lineage (NCBI taxonomy): Eukaryota > Metazoa > Mollusca > Bivalvia > Pectinida > Pectinidae > Pecten > Pecten maximus. Next base: position 51,857,816 of record NC_047018.1, on the reverse strand, counting down.
TGTCAATAAGACATTTTCTATATATATAACCATCTTGGATGAATAGAAGTCAAACAAAAGACAGAGTGCTACATTGTAACCAAAGTGCTAACTTCCAAATAAAACGCTAAATTGTAACCAGAATGCTACATTGTAGCAAATTATAAACAAAACGCTTGATGTTAACCAGAACGCTATTCTAGTATTTTATCCGATCCATTCAGAAGGACAACGATGTTGTTGTTTTTAAGGTGAAATATTATTTGTTCTATTGTTCTTACATCTTAGTTTCTTAGATATAAGTCATTCTTTGCTATAAGTCATTCTTGATATAAGTCATTCTTTGCTATAAGTCATTCTTTGATATAAGTCATTCTTTGCTATCAGTTATTTGTCGTATCACGTTAATCAGATGTTCGGGGCAGATGTTCGCTGACCATTTCTCTCTATAATTGTAATGTAAAGACAATCTCAAAGCAGGTGTTCATTTGACAAATCTGACCAATCGAGAATGTCCAGTACAATTGTTTGTGTACGTGTATCTATGTACCATTAGTCGTGGGTAGAACTTCTATATGTTGTCGTGTTCAGAGTCCAGATTCGGTTACCAGTTTTTAGTCTCCCACATATTCTTGGTATCGATTAATGGCGGGAAATATCGCGTGGATATGATCTGTCACTGACGGGGAGATCCCCTCAGTGACGATATGGTTGTACGGTTCTTGTTTCGTCTGGGAATCCATTACGGGCGAATCTCCAAGGTCAAATATGTTTTTACATCACTTGCAATGTGCATGTCTTTGAGGATTGGCCGTGGATAGATAGACGGGCAAAGAAGTTAATTGGTGATTAATTCTCAGTATCTTTGATCAGGGCTTCTTAAATCTTCTGATAATCAGTGGCGTTTCAACTATTGAGATCCCCAATTGTATATGGGACTGATTAAACACACCTCGCGCAGTTGATGTATTAGCGGGAAGAGGTAAATATTTTTAAGGTTGAATGTCAGGTAAAAAGTATACAATATTTTGGTGTGTGCACGCGTTCACCTATTACACCTGTCGTAAAGACGGTGTACCTGATGGCCAGCATACTCCGTGTTTTACATAATAAACCTTGAGATTGTCGTTAATGTGTGTAAATGATGGACTGTTTTCTGTTTACCCTCCAGGTATACACAAAGTAACGCGTGTGCTTTAAAACACCGTTTCGGAGTTCGGATACATAGTGGCTTTAGGTAAGCGCTTTAGAGAGGTGCACTCATTCACATATACCTGGGCTCCAAGTTATCTTTAGTGATAAAAAATCAATTGCCTACCATCTTAATTAACAAGTGTTTTATACATTCATTTTTTTAAAGTTTATATTTGTACATATCAGACATTGGAGCCTCGGTATCGCGTAGGATTGCACCTTTTCCAGTTTCTAGAGCGTAGTCCTGTCACCTCCTTAGTTGACTCAACCAAATGTTTTGCCCCACTTCTCCATTTCACATCCTTATTATTTCTACATTTTCTTTCTAGATTAAACCAATTGTATTCCCTTCACTTTCCTACAAGTCCCACCTCAACGACTCTCTCCTAATACCACGCACTCCTACGATTCTCTCTCAATTATATATATTTCTACGACTCCCTCCTAATCCTACATTCATTTACGACTCCCTCCTAATCCTACATTCATTTACGACTCCCTCCTAATCCTACATTCATTTGCGATTCCACCCTAATCCCCTACACTCCACTGCTCCCTCTAAACACACCTTACGATTCCATCCTAACATAATCCTAAAACTCCCTCCTAATCCTACACCAATTTACGATTCTCTCCTCACTCCATACACTCCTCGGACTCCGTCCTTATCCCAAAATCTCCTACAACTCCATCCTATTCCATACAATCCTACGAACTCTCTCCTCATTTTCACACTTCTACGACTCCTCCTAATCCCACATATTTCTATGAATGCCTCTCTCCTAATCCCACATATTTCTATGAATGCCTCTCTCCTAATCCCACATATTTCTATGAATGCCTCTCTCCTAATCCCACTCACTCTCTTCGACTCCCCCCTAACCGGAAACAATCTTACGACTACCCCTTAATCCTACTCCCTCCTACTCCCATAAAGTCATATGACTCCCTCCTTATCTACACACTCCTACAACTCACCCCTAATCCTACATACTCATACAATTCCCTCCTAATCCTACACGCTCCTGCAACTCCCTCGTAATCCTACACACTCCTACAACTCCCTCCTTATCCTACAAACTCCTACAACTCCCTCTTAATCCTACACACTCCTACAACTCCCTCATAATCCTACACGCTCCTACAACTCCCTCCTAATCCTACACACTCCTACAACTCCCTCGTAATCCTACAACTCCCTCCTTATCCTACAAACTCCTACAACTCCCTCGTAATCCTACACACTCCTACAACTCCCTCATAATCCTACACACTCCTACAACTCCCTCGTAATCCTACACACTCCTACAACTCCCTCCTAATCCTACACGCTCCTACAACTCCCTCCTAATCCTACACACTCCTACAACTCCCTCCTTATCCTACAAACTCCTACAACTCCCTCTTAATCCTACACACTCCTACAACTCCCTCGTAATCCTACAACTCCCCTCCTTATCCTACAAACTCCTACAACTCCCTCTTAATCCTACACACTCCTACAACTCCCTCGTAATCCTACACACTCCTACAACTCCCTCCTAATCCTACACACTCCTACAACTCCCTCCTAATCCTACACACTCCTACAACTCCCTCCTAATCCTACACACTCCTACAACTCCCTCCTAATCCTACACGCTCCTACAACTCCCTCTAATCCTACAACTCCCTCCTAATCCTACACACTCCTACAACTCCCTCCTAATCCTACACACTCCTACAACTCCCTCCTAATCCTACACACTCCTACAACTCCCTCCTAATCCTACACACTCCTACAACTCCCTCCTAATCCTACAACTCCCTCCTAATCCTACAAACTCCTACAACTCCCTCCTAATCCTACACACTCCTACAACTCCCTCCTAATCCTACACACTCCTACAACTCCCTCCTAATCCTACAACTCCCTCCTAATCCTACAAACTCCTACAACTCCCTCCTAATCCTACACACTCCTACAACTCCCTCCTAATCCTACACGCTCCTACAACTCCCTCCTAATCCTACAAACTCCTACAACTCCCTCCTAATCCTACAAACTCCTACAACTCCCTCCTAATCCTACAAACTCCTACAACTCCCTCCTAATCCTACACGCTCCTACAACTCCCTCCTAATCCTACAACTCCCTCCTAATCCTACACGCTCCTACAACTCCCTCCTAATCCTACACGCTCCTTAAAACAACTCCTACTAAAATCCCTACAAATCCTACAACGCTCCTACAACGCCCCTCCTAATCCTTACAACCCTCCTACAACTCCTCCTAATCTACAAACTCCACATACAACTCCCTCATATCCTACACGCTCCTACACTCCCTTCTAATCATACACGCTACTTACAACTCCTCCTAATCCTACAACTCCGCCTAATCCTAACAAACTCCTACAACTCCCTCCCTCCTAATCCTACACGCTCCTACAACTCCCTCCTAATCCTACAAAACTCATGACAACTCCCCTCCTAATCCTACACAACTCTCCCTCCTAATCCTACCACTCCTACAACTTCCTCCTTAAATCCTACACCACACTCCTACAACGCCTCCTAAGCCTAAACACTCCTTACAACTCCCGCCTATCTACAACGCTACATACAACTCCCTCCTAATCCTACACACTCCTACAACTTCTTCCTAATCCTACACACTCTTACGACTCCCTCCTAATCCTACACACTCCTACAACTCACCCCTAATCCTACACACTCCTACAACTCCCTCCTAATCCTACAAACTCCTACAACTCCCTCCTAATCCTACAACTCCCTCCTAATCCTACACGCTCCTACAACTCCCTCCTAATCCTACAAACTCCTACAACTCCTCCTAATCCTACACACTCCTACAACTCCCTCCTAATCCTACACGCTCCTACAACTCCCTCCTAATCCTACAAACTCCTACAACTCCCTCCTAATCCTACACGCTCCTACAACTCCCTCCTAATCCTACACGCTCCTACAACTCCCTCCTAATCCTACACGCTCCTACAACTCCCTCCTAATCCTACAAACTCCTACAACTCCCTCATAATCCTACACGCTCCTACAACTCCCTCCTAATCCTACACGCTCCTACAACGCCCTCCTAATCCTACAACTCCCCTAATCCTACAAACTCCTACAACTCCCTCCTAATCCTACACGCTCCTACAACTCCCTCCTAATCCTACACACTCCTACAACTCCTTCCTAATCCTACACACTCCTACAACTCCCTCCTAATCCTACAAACTCCTACAACTCCCTCCTAATCCTACAACTCCCTCCTAATCCTACAACTCCCTCCTAATCCTACACAATCCTACAACTCCCTCCTTATCCTACACAATCCTACAACTCCCTCCTAATCCTACAACTCACTCCTTATCCTACACACTCTAGGTATCCAGTCGTTGTTGTACGTAAATTGATGTTGTTACGTGGATTTGGGGTTGTGGAGTTTCAAGCATGCGTGGATATATTGTTGTGACGAGACCTTTTCATGACACATTTCTTGTCCCGATCCTGTCTGGGCGTTTGGTTCTATTATCGGGAGTATCTCACACGTATCCCGATGATGTCCCAATCGGTTGATGTTATTTTGTTGTGCGCGATTATTTATCACCATCAAGCGATATTTCTAATGTATATAATTATTAAAATAACTTATAATTTGTTTTCATTCTTGCTAAATAGCTTGTCACTATATTTCGTTCAGGAGATCACCAGAGCTGTCTGTGACCGACAGTAACTTAGAGGCCCCGTACATGATGTAAGCTGAATGGTGTTTTTGGAGAGAAGTTTTAAGTTTTCCGTGTTTGTATTTCACTATCCTGACGTTTGTCTTGCCTTCATCCATTCTTACCTTTGCCTTGCATTTATTATCAGCGACAGATCGTCACCAAAGACGAAGGCTGACAAAGCGAGTTTCTGTGATAACGAAATCTCGAGCCATCCGAACGAGATCTCGGGCCGCCAACGGCAGCCCAGCCCCACCACGTATTCCGAGGTGATAATCTTAGACAGCATACCCTCGGGACCCTGGCCAATCAAACGATCAGCTAGGTAAGGCACGTGGCTGCCGTCTTTTTATTGTCCATGTAGATAGTATTTAGACGCATGTGTGACCTTTTGTTGTGCCGTTATGGTACCTTAATATCCTCTCACATTTTATCGCTAGTGCATGTGGTTTATTTTCTGTCACTGTATGACATTTTAATTTAGGTATGAAATTCTCTAAATAATTCGACAGAAGTTTTCACATACACTTAGCGATAACATAAAATCATGGCTGAAGGGAGGTAACTCGGGGATTGTTACTTCAGGAAATTATCAGAAATAATAAAAAGTCCAACTTTTGGCTAGGTGTACTGCCCCCAAAAAAAAAAACCCAAAAAACTCGATGAAGCAAACATGTCCCTTTACAACCGCGTGAACACATAATGTCAGGCCCTTTCATCAGAATTCGGACCTGAATGCAGGAGTATACTACTAAATCACTTACATTAAGTGTTTTGTATTTTTTTCGCTTATGTATTTTGTCATTTTCATTTGGTTGTATTTTTGTGTGCTTTTTTTCTCTTTCTTTCGCTCTCTCTTTTATTTCTTTATTGTGATTTTTCCGTCTGTTATTTTGGGGGAAGGGGTTGGTAACATTCTTTGGATTTCGATCGTCAATATATATATTGATAAGCAGCTAATACAAACACATTTTTCTTTATTGTCCAGCTTTTGGCTTTGTTAATCAATGATTGAACTTACAGAACTGACCTTTGTATAATACATTTTAACTGTCCTGGTGTTTTACTGACCTGTTGGAAAGTACGATATAATCAGTATCTGGTTTTAATACAAAATAACAAGCCAAACTCAGCTTGGATATTAATTGGATAATTTCAGTTGAATGTTCTCAGTGTTTGATAATTTGAAAAAAAAAATGTAATTTACCAGTAAATATAACAAAGGCAACAAAAACTGAAATTTGATTTCAAGAAGTCTTTAATTCTTGCTGGCTAATCATGTCGGACTGTATTAAATACGTAATAATATATCAACTCTAGATTAGGTAGGTTTATCTGAGAACAATAGATAATCTGAGGACAATAGATATATCAACTCTAGATTAGGCAGATTTATCTGAGGACAATAGATATATCAATTCTAGATTAATTAGATTTATCTGAGGACAATAGATATATCAACTCTAGATTAATTAGATTTATCTGATGACAATAAATATATCAACTCTAGATTTATCTGAGGACAATAGATATATCAACTCTAGATTAGGTAGATTTATCTGAGGACAATAGATATATCAACTCTAGATTAATAAGATTTATCTGAGGACAATAGATATATCAACTCTAGATTATTTAGATTTATCTGAGGACAATAGATATATCAACTCTAGATTAATTAGATTTATCTGAGGACAATAGATTTATCAACTCTAGATTAGGTAGATTTATCTGAGGACAATAGATATATCAACTCTAGATTAGGTAGATTTATCTGAGGACAATAAATTTATCAACTCTACCTTAATTAGATTTATGTGAGGACAATAGATTTATCAACTCTAGATTAGGTAGGTTTATCTGAGAACAATAGATATATCAACTCTAGCTTAATTAGATTTATCTGAGGACAATAGATATATCAACTCTAGCTTAATTAGATTTATCTGAGGACAATAAATATATCAACTCTAGATTTATCTGAGGACAATAGATTTATCAACTCTAGATTAGGTAGGTTTATCTGAGGACAATAGATATATCAACTCTAGATTAGGTAGATTTATCTGAGGACAATAAATTCATCAACTCTAGCTTAATTAGATTTATCTGAGGACAATAGATTTATCAACTCTAGATTAGGTAGGTTTATCTGAGAACAATAGATATATCAACTCTAGCTTAATTAGATTTATCTGAGGACAATAGATATATCAACTCTAGCTTAATTAGATTTATCTGATGACAATAAATATATCAACTCTAGATTTATCTGAGGACAATAGATTTATCAACTCTAGATTAGGTAGGTTTATCTGAGGACAATAGACATATCAACTCTAGATTAATTAGATTTATCTGAGGACAATATATTTATCAACTCTAGATTAGGTAGATTTATCTGAGGACAATAGATTTATCAACTCTAGATTAGGTAGATTTATCTGAGGACAATAAATATATCAACCCTAGATTTATCTGAGGACAATATATTTATCAACTCTAGCTTTATTAGATTTATCTGAGGACAATAGATATATCAACTCTAGATTAGATAGATTTTTCTGAGGACAATAGATATATCAACTCTAGATTAGGTAGATTTATCTGAGGACAATATATATATCAATTCTAGATTAATTAGATTTATCTGAGGACAATAGATATATCAACTCTAGATTAATTAGATTTATCTGAGGACAATAGATATATCAACTCTAGATTAGGTAGATTTATCTGAGGACAATAGATATATCAACTCTAGATTAGGTAGATTTTTCTGAGGACAATAGATATATCAACTCTAGAGTAGGTAGATTTATCTGAGGACAATAGATATATCAACTCTAAATTAGGTAGATTTATCTGAGGACAATAGATATATCAACTCTAGATTAGGTAGATTTATCTGAGGACAATAGATATATCAACTCTAGATTAGGTAGATTTATCTGAGGACAATAGATATATCAACTCTAGATTAGGTAGATTTATCTGAGGACAATAGATATATCAACTCTAGATTAATTAGATTTATCTGAGGACAATAGATATATCAACTCTAGATTAATTAGATTTATCTGAGGACAATAGATTTATCAACTCTAGATTAGGTAGGTTTATCTGAGGACAATAGATATATCAACTCTAGATTAGGTAGATTTATCTGAGGACAATAGATATATCAACTCTAGATTAGGTAGATTTATCTGAGGACAATAGATATATCAACTCTAGATTAGGTAGATTTATCTGAGGACAATAGATATATCAACTCTAGATTAATTAGATTTATCTGAGGACAATAGATATATCAACTCTAGATTAATTAGATTTATCTGAGGACAATAGATATATCAACTCTAGATTAATTAGATTTATATCAGGACCAACAAAAATCAACATTGTGCCAAGTTCTATAATAATTGGAAGCATGTCTGAAGGGTTGTATTTTGAACAATAGATAATAGATGTTTAATTTGGAAGTCTTGAAATACATCTCTGGTCCTTTCTATCCAAGGGAGGTAAATCTAACAGCCTCGACCACATGCCTCTATGACGTATGTGATACTGACAATCTCCCCTTACTTTGATGTTGACCTATAACTGGACTAGATTTTTCCACATATATATTCAAACAATATTACGAGTTTTCAGCTATAATACAACTACGTTATACAGGAGTTTCCTACTGATGACGGGTTCTGAGGGATAATAGTTTTACATGTATGTACATTTGTATACTAGTTCTAAGAGATAATAGTTTTACATGTACATTATATGTATGTGCAATTACTGTTATTTTGAGAGATAACATATTTACGTAACGTGTAATTACTGTAGTTCTGAGAGATTATACTTTTACGTGTATGAATAATTAGTTCAGAGAGATTATACTTTTACGTGTATGTATAATTAGTTCTGAGAGATTATACTTTTACGTGTATGTATAATTAGTTCTGAGAGATTATACTTTTACGTGTATGTATAATTAGTTCTGAGAGATTATACTTTTACGTGTATGTATAATTAGTTCTGAGAGATAATATTTACAGATACGTGTAATTTCTCTAACTCGTAATTATCTGTTTGAGGAATTCGGCATGATTGAAACGTTTCCTGCTAAGTCGCAATTTTCGAATTCAACATGAGTATGAGGAATTAACCGAGTTGTCAGTGCCACGTGGTGCGCTCGTGCACAAGGCGGCGTTAAGGACACTGCATGTAGCACATCATTGGATTTTTAAGTGGAGTTCCTAGACATATGAGTATATTCCCCCCAATATGTTCCATTTGCAATCAACTGCAGTCAGCCAAACCGAAATCAAATCAATTCTATAGATAGGCTCTCCGACGTCAGAGTCGGTTAAACTGACAAGTATATATACCTACACATACTGTTCCATCGACCTGAAGACCACGTGGTATTTACGGCGGGAGATGATGCTGTAATGCTATACACGATTTCTGATTGAAACTCGGTTGCGGACCAGTGGATTAGCCATCTTGGTCTTTATGAGATTACAGGCAAACAAGATGTGCCTCACCTTGGTCTCTCGACTTCAGAATTAGGGAATTATAGTCGCCTCGTTTGGTGTTATCCAACCATGCAACCCCTCCTTACATGTAAATACTCATAACCTTGTGTGCTATGGAAACATATTTGGAAGATATACAATAAACTTCGGTTAGAAAAAAACATAAAACTATGCTAGTCATTGACAACAAAGAAATCATCGACATGTCGTCCAATTTGTCATTATAGATAAAATCAGGCAGTTACATATTGTACGGTTAACTTCAAACTGTAGATTGGCCGACATTTCATTACAATCCACTCGAAGGCAATATATACTTGATTTAATATTTAAACTGGTCTTAAACAAACACGTCATAGTTTTACCCGTATCCCGTCACCACACACGACATTGTAGTTTTACCCCGTATCCCGTCACCACACACGACATTGTAGTTTTACCCGTCACCACACACGACATTGTAGTTTTACCCGTCATCACACAACCGACAATTTTAGTTTTAACCCCGTATCTCGTCACCACACACGACATTGTATTGTTTTACACCCCGTATCCCGTCACCACATCACGACATTGTAGTTTTAAACCCGTCACCACACACGACATTGTTAGTTTTTATACCCGTATGCCCGTCACAACAACACGACATTGGTAGTTTTATAACCCGTCAGCCACACACGACATTGTAGTTTTATAAACCCGTCATCAACACACGCGACCATTGTAGTTTTACCCCCGTATCCCGTCAACCCACACACCGTACATTGTAGTTGTACCCGTAGCCCGTCACCCACACACGACACCTGTAGTTTACCCGTCACCACAAAACACACGACATTGTAAGTTTTTAACCCCGGATCCGTCACCCAAACACGACATTTTAGTTTTACCCCGTATCTCGTCACCACACACGACATTGTAGTTTTACCCCGTATCCCGTCACCACACACGACATTGTAGTTTTACCCGTCACCACACACGACATCGTAGTTTTACCCGTATCCCGTCACCACACACGACATTGTAGTTTTACCCGTCACTACACACGACATTGTAGTTTTACCCGTCACCACACACGACATTGTAGATTTACCCGTCACCACACACGACATTGTAGTTTTACCCCGTATCCCGTCACCACACACGACATTGTAGTTTTACCCCGTATCCCGTCACCACACACGACATTGTAGTTTTACCCGTATCCCGTCACCACACACGACATTGTAGTTTTACCCGTATCCCGTCACCACACACGACATTGTAGTTTTACCCGTATCCCGTCACCACACACGACATTGTAGTTTTACCCGTCACCACACACGACATTGTAGTTTTACCCGTCACCACACACGACATTGTAGTTTTACCCGTATCCCGTCACCAAACACGACATTGTAGTTTTACCCGTATCCCGTCACCACACACGACATTGTAGATTTACCCGTCACCACACACGACATTGTAGTTTTACCCGTCACCACACACGACATTGTAGTTTTACCCCGTATCCCGTCACCACACACGACATTGTAGTTTTACCCCGTATCTCGTCACCACACACGACATTGTAGTTTTACCCGTCACCACACACGACATTGTAGTTTTACCCGTATCTCGTCACCACACACGACATTGTAGTTTTACCCCGTATCCCGTCACCACACACGACATTGTAGTTTTACCCGTATCCCGTCACCACACACGACATTGTAGTTTTACCCGTATCCCGTCACCACACACGACATTGTAGATTTACCCGTCACCACACACGACATTGTAGATTTACCCCGTCACCACACACGACATTGTAGTTTTACCCGTCACCACACACGACATTGTAGTTTTACCCGTATCCCGTCACCACACACGACATTGTAGTTTTACCCGTCACCACACACGACATTGTAGTTTTACCCGTCACCACACACGACATTGTAGTTTTACCCGTCACCACACACGACATTGTAGTTTTACCCCGTATCCCGTCACCACACACGACATTGTAGTTTTACCCGTATCCCGTCACCACACACGACATTGTAGTTTTACCCCGTATCCCGTCACCACACACGACATTGTAGTTTTACCCCGTATCCCGTCACCACACACGACATTGTAGTTTTACCCCGTATCTCGTCACCACACACGACATTGTAGTGTTACCCGTATCCCGTCACCACACACGACATTGTAGTTTTATCCGTCACCACCCACGACATTGTAGATTTACCCGTCACCACACACGACATTGTAGTTTTACCCGTATCCCGTCACCACACACGACATTGTAGTTTTACCCGTCACCACACACGACATTGTAGTTTTACCCGTCACCACACACGACATTGTAGTTTTACCCGTCACCACACACGACATTATAGTTTTACCTCGTATCTCGTCACCACATACGACATTGTAGTTTTACCCGTATCCCGTCACCACACACGACATTGTAGTTTTACCCGTCACCACACACGACATTGTAGTTTTACCCGTCACCACACATGACATTGTAGTTTTACCCGTATCCCGTCATCACACACGACATTGTAGTTTTACCCGTATCCCGTCACCACACACGACATTGTAGGTTTACCCGTCACCACACACGACATTGTAGTTTTACCCGTCACCACACACGACATTTTAGTTTTACCCGTCACCACACACGACATTGTAGTTTTACCCGTCACCACACACGACATTGTAGTTTTACCCGTCACCACACACGACATTGTAGTTTTACCCGTCACCACACACGACATTGTAGTTTTACCCGTCACCACACACGACATTGTAGTTTTACCCCGTATCCCGTCACCACACACGACATTGTAGTTTTACCCCGTATCCCGTCACCACACCACACATTGTAGTTTTACCCGTATCCCGTCACCACACACGACATTGCAGTTTACCCCGTCACCACACACGACATTGTAGATTTACCCGTACCCCACACACACATTGTAGTTTTTACCCGTTTACCACACACGACATTGTAGTTTTACCCCCCGTATTTTCCCGTCACCACACACGACATTGTAGTTTTACCCGTATCCCGTCACCACACACGACATTGTAGTTTTAATAATCCGTCACCACACCCACGACATTGTAGATTTTACACCCGTCACCACACACGACAATTGTAGTTTTACCCGTTATTACCCGTCACCACACACGACATTGTAGTTTTTAATCCCGTCACCACACACGACATTGTAGTTTTACCCCCTCACCACACACGACATTGTAGTTTTACCCGTCACCACACACGACATTGCAGATTTACCCGTCACCACACACGACATTATAGTTTTACCTCGTATCTCGTCACCACATACGGACATTGTAGTTTTACCCGTATCCGTCACCACACACGACATTGTAGTTTTACCCGTCACCACACACGACATTGTAGTTTTACCCGTCACCACACATGACATTGTAGTTTTACCCGTATCCCGTCATCACACACGACATTGTAGTTTTACCCGTATCCCGTCACCACACACGGACATTGTAGGTTTACCCCCCTCACCACACACGACATTGTAGTTTTACCCGTCACCACACACGACATTGTAGTTTTACCCGTCACCACACACGACATTGTAGTTTTTCCCCGTCACCACACACGACATTGTAGTTTTACCCGTCACCACACACGACATTGTAGTTTTACCCGTCACCACACACGACATTGTAGTTTACCCGTCACCACACACGGACATTGTAGTTTTACCCCGTATCCCGTCACCACACACGACATTGTAGTTTTACTCGTATCCCTCACCACACACGACATTGTAGTTTTACCCGTATCCCGTCACCACACACGACATTACAGATTTACCCGTCACCACACACGACATTGTAGATTTACCCGTCACCACACACGACATTGTAGTTTTACCCGTCACCACACACGACATTGTAGTTTTACCCGTGTCCCCGTCACCACACACGACATTGTAGCTTTTACCCGTCACCACACACGACATTGTAGTTTTACCCCGTATCCCGTCACCACACACGACATTGTAGTTTTACCCGTATCCCGTCACCACACACGACATTGTAGTTTTACCCGTATCCCGTCACCACACACGACATTGTAGTTTTACCCGTCACCACACACGACATTGTAGTTTTACCCGTCACCACACACGACATTGTAGTTTTACCCGTCACCACACACGACATTGTAGTTTACCCGTCACCACACACGACATTGTAGTTTTACCCGTCACCACACACGACATTGTAGTTTTACCCGTATCCCGTCACACACAGACATTGTAGTTTTACCCGTATCCCTCACACACACGACATTGTAGTTTTTACCCGTATCCGTCACCACACACGACATTGCAGATTTACCCGTCACCACACACGACATTGTAGATTTACCCGTCACCACACACGACATTGTAGTTTTACCCGTCACCACACACGACATTGTAGTTTTATCCGTCACCACCCACGACATTGTAGATTTACCCGTCACCACACACGACATTGTAGTTTTACCCCGTATCCCGTCCACCACACACGACATTGTAGTTTTACCCGTATCCCGTCACCACACACGACATTGTAGTTTTACCCCGTATCCGTAACCACACACGACATTGTAGTTTACCCCGTCACCACACACGACATTGTAGTTTTTACCCGTCTCCCGTCACCACACACGATATTGTAGTTTTACCCGTATCCCGTCACCACACACGACATTGTAGTTTTACCCGTATCCCGTCACCACACACGACATTGTAGTTTTACCCGTATCCCGTCACCACACACGACATTGTAGTTTTACCCGTATCCCCTCACCACACACGACATTGTAGATTTACCCGTCACCACACACGACATTGTAGTTTTACCCGTCACCACACACGACATTGTAGTTTTACCCGTCACCACACACGACATTGTAGTTTTACCCCGTATCCCGTCACCACACACGACATTGTAGTTTTACCCGTCACCACACACGACATTGTAGTTTTACCCGTATCCCGTCACCAAACACGACATTGTAGTTTTACCCGTCACCACACACGACATTGTAGTTTTACCCGTCACCACACACGACATTGTATTTTTTCCCGTCATCACACACGACATTGTAGTTTTACCCCGTATCCCGTCACCACACACGACATTGTAGTTTTACCTGTCACCACACACGACATTGTAGTTTTACCCGTCACCACACACGACATTGTAGTTTACCGTTACCACACACGACATTGTAGTTTTACCCCGTATCCCGTCACCACACACGACATTGTAGTGTTACCCGTATCCCGTCACCACACACGACATTGTAGTTTTATCCGTCACCACCCACGACATTGTAGATTTTACCCGTCACACACACGAATTGTAGTTTACCCGTATCCCGTCACCACACACGACATTGTAGTTTTTACCCGTCACCACACACGACATTGTAGTTTTACCCGTCACCACACACGACATTGTAGTTTTACCCGTCACCACACACGACATGTAGTTTTACCCGTCACCACACACGACATTATAGTTTTACCTCGTATCTCGTCACCACATCCGACATTGTAGCTTTACCCCGTATCCCGTCACCACACACGACATTGTAGTTTTACCCGTCACCACACACGACATTGTAGTTTACCAGTCACCACACATGACATTGTAGTTTTACCCGTATCCCGTCATCACACACGACATTGTAGTTTTACCCGTATCCCGTCACCACACACGACATTGTAGGTTTACCCGTCACCACACACGACATTGTAGTTTTACCCGTCACCACACACGACATTGTAGTTTTACCCGTCACCACACACGACATTGTAGTTTTACCCGTCACCACACACGACATTGTAGTTTTACCCGTCACCACACACGACATTGTAGTTTTACCCGTCACCACACACGACATTGTAGTTTTACCCCGTATCCCGTCACCACACACGACATTGTAGTTTTACTCGTATCCCCTCACCACACACGACATTGTAGTTTTACCCGTATCCCGTCACCACACACGACATTGCAGATTTACCCGTCACCACACACGACATTGTAGATTTACCCGTCACCACACACGACATTGTAGTTTTACCCGTCACCACACACGACATTGTAGTTTTACCCGTGTCCCGTCACCACACACGACATTGTAGATTTACCCGTCACCACACACGACATTGTAGTTTTACCCCGTATCCCGTCACCACACACGACATTGTAGTTTTACCCGTATCCCGTCACCACACACGACATTGTAGTTTTACCCGTATCCCGTCACCACACACGACATTGTAGTTTTACCCGTCACCACACACGACATTGTAGTTTTACCCGTATCCCGTCACCACACACGATATTGTAGTTTTACCCGTATCCCGTCACCACACACGACATTGTAGTTTTACCCGTATCCCGTCACCACACACGACATTGTAGTTTTACCCGTATCCCGTCACCACACACGACATTGTAGTTTTACCCGTATCCCGTCACCACACACGACATTGTAGATTTACCCGTCACCACACACGACATTGTAGTTTTACCCGTCACCACACACGACATTGTAGTTTTACCCGTCACCACACACGACATTGTAGTTTTACCCCGTATCCCGTCACCAAACACGACATTGTAGTTTTACCCGTCACCACACACGACATTGTAGTTTTACCCGTCACCACACACGACATTGTATTTTTTCCCGTCATCACACACGACATTGTAGTTTTACCCCGTATCCCGTCACCACACACCGACATTGTAGTTTTACCTGTCACCACACACGACATTGTAGTTTTACCGTCACCACACACGACATTGTAGTTTACCCGTTACCAACACAAGACATTGTAGTTTTACCCCGTATCCCGTCACCACACACGACATTGTAGTTTACCCCGTATCCCGTCACCACACACGACATTGTAGTTTTACCCCGTATCCCGTCACCACACACGACATTGTAGTTTTACCCGTCACCACACACGACATTGTAGTTTTACCCGTCACCACACACGACATTGTAGTTTTACCCGTCACCACACACGACATTGTAGTTTTACCCGTCACCACACACGACATTGTAGTTTTACCCCGTATCCCGTCACCACACACGACATTGTAGTTTACCCGTCACCACACACGACATTGTAGTTTTACCCGTATCTCGTCACCACACACGACATTGTAGTTTTACCCCGTATCCCGTCACCACACACGACATTGTAGTTTTACCCGTATCCCGTCACCACACACGACATTGTAGTTTTACCCCGTATCCCGTCAACACACGCGACATTGTAGTTTTACCCGTCACCACACACGACATTGTAGTTTTACCCGTATCCCGTCACCACACACGACATTGTAGTTTTACCCCGTATCCCGTCACCACACACGACATTGTAGTTTTACCCCGTATCCCGTCACCACACACGACATTGTAGTTTTACCCGTCACCACACACGACATTGTAGTTTTACCCGTCACCACACACGACATTGTAGTTTTACCCCGTATCCCGTCACCACACACGACATTGTAGTTTTACCCGTCACCACACACGACATTGTAGATAACGTTCTTGTAATATTTGAAAACTTGCACCTTTACTTGTTCAAAAGTTGTTCTTCTTTTTTAATACAATAAGAATTGTAGTATGAAGTGCGGCGTTTTTTGTTTTTTGTTTTTGTTTTTTGTTTTTGTTCGATCCTATTCTTGACAGTAATATGAACCAGTATTATTTGATAACTGTAAAGAGCACGGTGACCCGAGTACTCCTGTGAGTCATAACCAATGTCTTTTGTCGGCACGTGCATTTTTCGTCATGATTGTTGTATTGATTTCATTAATATAAAATGTATGTCCAATATTCGTTGATTGTAATACATCTGTTTGATATTTCAAGGATCTTGATTTCGTTTTCCGACAATCACTCCATTGTGACCACAAACGCCTGTTACGAGTAACTGTGGTTCATGTTCGATAAGTTTGCCGGTGACATTAGTGTGTTGGTGATTCAACAAGCGATAGTGATCGTCGATATCAATGTCCTCATCCAGGGGTGACATAACGACACCCCCCCCCCCCCCCCCCCTCCCAGCGACGTCCCCCGGGAGACATAGCGACATTCCCCCGGGCAGACATAACGACGTCCCCCCTGGGCAGACAGTGGCCTTCTCATCAGTAACACACAGGCGCACATACTTGTTGTATGACTCAAGTAAAATTGTTTTGTAATGTTTCATAACATTTCTCCGATTATCTTAAAATCGGAAGGTCGAGAGAAAGGAAGCCTTCCAATTGTGTTGTCTGTTGATGAGTGGAATATACAGTATATATACGAACAGTCGAGGGTGGATTTCCCAGTTTTTGTCATTAATTACTAATGACGGTACAGCTCACACGTAACCGCCGATCGATAGTTCCATTGACTGCAATGAACATACCACGGGCTGCTGACATCCTGGTCGTCAATGCATGTCGACTCGCGGAGGGGTACGGGAGCTGGTTTACATTCTCTATAGACACCGCCTCTTATCAATTAGTTCGGCATTCCGGAAGACCATTCGGATACCTCTTGCACTATGCTCAAGCAAGTAATGGCGCGAATCATGTGACCTGGGGTATCTCTCATTCGACTTCCCGCCTCCAGATGTGTGACTTTGAATTCATTATCTGTGCTTAGAGTTACGTGTGTGATAAGTGAGGATTCATACCGGCCTGGTGTTTATCTCGACGTACGAACGGGGGTCAGTGTTCCACGTGACGGAGGATAGCTCAAGTGAGAAATTCAATTGTGGCGGGATTGGTCCACTCAGCCTCTGGACCAACTGTTACATGTATTAGTGTGTTGCTGGGATTACCAGGCGTAGTGAAGGGAGAGAAAATCCCGCTATCGGGGGACTGCAGTGTTTCACCGAGCATATCAATGTGTTGACGTTACATCGACCGAAGATTATCATAAAGTGTGCGCGTTGTTATAGAAACAAGGAGGTATTCATGTATTGACCCATTGACATTCGTGACAGAACTCATTGCATGATCTTGTAATTACAAATATGGAGGACCAAGAGCCGGGAGGGTAAGCCATGTTGTCGATATATATGTCTATTTCTGCCATGCTTACTTACTCTGCTATTCACGTGGCGGTTCAATCGATTGGCCAGCCTGACAATCACTGTTTTATTAAAACAGGTATGACAGACAAAACTTGTCTGTATGAGGTTTTGTATCGATACTATATATACCAGGGGATACCAGTGTCTGTCAACAGGGCGTGGCGACCTATGTTATGTGTGTGCTCACGAGCATTGCATCTTACACATACACTCACAGCACACGTGTGGAGAATCCAATGCCGCTATTCATGTATAACTTTCCGCGGAGATTTGGGGGGGGGGGGGGGGGGGTGGGGGTCAGGCAGTAACGTATATCGAGTTAGAGCCACTAATATTAGGCCTTGGAGATAATTACTACAATTGATTGACGTTGGGATGCCCTGTGACCCAGCCTCCGTATCAATCCCCGCTACTACACGTGTGTTAGGAATGTGTGGGTATGGTCCAGTAGCTACGTAGCTGATATGCTTTAGGTAAATAGAAGTTTTAAACCTCGGGATGAGGATAAGTGCCTCTGGAATCCCGGGGAGATTCGGCACCATCAGGATGTACAACAGACAGGATACCGAACTCGATTCAGAGTTAGGTTTGTCCCCGGGGTACCATTTCCAACACCTTATAGACTTTTATCCTACTGGCAACCAAATTGTCTTACGTGTAGAGCTATGTAATATTCATTGTTTTAGCCGAACGTACACAGCCGACATTACAAATCTAAGTGTCGGTAGCTTAATGTTGAGCGAACAGGGACTTGGCACAAATGTATATATATAGGGCCATAAATAGGCAATCCGTGCCAAGTCCCTGTGAATGGAGCGTTATCATTGTGTACTGTTTACTTAATGACGCCCTCCAGTTATTGTATCTGAACCCATTAACCAGGTAGGAGCCATCTGCCACCCGGAAGTGTTAACCGCCTGAGGCTCCCATATTGATGTCCGGGTACATCTCAACTTTGATGGGTCTATTGACAAGATTCCGTTGGTGTTATGTACGTAGTGGTGCGTGTGTAACAGTACTAGGGTGATAGGGTGGATGGGAACTTGTAATGGCGGTCCACTGTTCAGACACATAACTTCCATCTACTGATCAGGATGTATAACAAATAGTCAAACACCACTCGTCCTCCTCCTCCTACTCGTACTCCTCGTCCTCGTCCTCCTCCTCCTCCTCGTCCTCCTCCTCCTCCTCGTCCTCCTCCTCCTACTCGTCCTCCTCCTCCTCCTCCTCGTCCTCCTCCTCCTCCTCGTCCTCCTCCTCCTCCTATTGACATCATGTCCTAGTTTGAACATTTTTGTGTGGGTGTGCGTATGTGTTTTAGAGGGGTGGGGGGGAGTATTCGTCGCATATTCAATTTGTACCGTATAGACATCAGTTTATCAAGCGAGTTCCAAAGTAAGGTTTTATTTGAATACTCAGACACGTGAAAATGTGTTACATGAGGAGTATCTATTTCATATGTCCCTTTCACGCCATTCTGTCTTCAGCCAATTTATCGCATGGGTTAGAAACATGTTGATGCCGCTGGTTACGGCGATCTAATGGCCGATATCACACTGAGGTGTAATACGGGCTAGGGCACCCCGGGGTGTAACAGATTAACCATCCCCTGTCAGCCTCTGGACCTAGTATACCGCGGGTGTAACAGATTAACCATCTCCTGTCAGCCTCCGGACCCAGTATACGGCGGGTGTAACAGATTAACCATCTCCTGTCATCCTCCGGACCCAGTATTCGGCGGGTGTAACAGATTAACCATCTCCTGTCAGCCTCCGGACCCAGTATACGGCGGGTGTAACAGATTAACCATCTCCTGTCAGCCTCCGGACCCAGTATACGGCGGGTGTAACAGATTAACCATCCCCTGTCAGCCTCCGGACCAGTATACGGCGGGTGTAACAGATTAACCATCTCTTGTCAGCCTCCGGACCCAGTATACGGCGGGTGTAATATATTAACCATCCCCTGTCAGCCCTCCGGACCAGTATAGGCCGGGTGTAACAGATTAACCATCTCCTGTCAGCCTCTGGACCCAGTATACGGCGGGTGTAACAGATTAACCATCTCCTGTCAGCCTCCGGACCCAGTATACGGCGGGTGTAACAGATTAACCATCTCCTGTCAGCCTCCGGACCCAGTATACGGCGGGTGTAACAGATTAACCATCTCCTGTCAGCCTCCGGACCAGTATACGGCGGGTGTAACATATTAACCATCTCCTGTCAGCCTCCGGACCCAGTATACGGCGGGTGTAACAGATTAACCATATCCTGTCAGCCTCCGGACCCAGTATACGGCGGGTGTAACATATTAACCATCTCCTGTCAGCCTCCGGACCCAGTATACGGCGGGTGTAACAGATTAACCATATCCTGTCAGCCTCCGGACCCAGTATACGGCGGGTGTAACAGATTAGCCATCTACTGTCAGCCTCCGGACCAGTATACCGCGGATGTAACAGATTAACCATATCCTGTCAGCCTCCGGACCCAGTATACGGCGGGTGTAACAGATTAACCATCCCCTGTCAGCCTCCGGACCCAGTATACGGCGGGTGTAACAGATTAACCATCTCCTGTCAGCCTCCGGACCAGTATACGGCGGGTGTAACAGTTTAACCATCCCCTGTCAGCCTCCGGACCAAGTACATATAACTCACCGGTCGTATTTGACTATTTTCGATCGAAGATTCTCTTTTAAAACTAAACAAATGCATTTTGACACAGAAGCGATAACGTGTTATTGAAGTGGTGCCATCTGTGGTTTGGGGTCCTCGGAACTTAACCCTTGATGGACCTCTGCATATTTATTTGTTTGAACTTACAAAAATGTGTATGCAATAGTTGGCAGCATATGCCACATTCCTCTGTATCAAAGCTCCACCTGTCGGTAAACTTGTCTGCATTTTACGAGCAGTTAACGTTGCAATAATAGCGGTTAGGTTATAAACTGGGGTATGGATCATTGTATAGAGCCTTGCTTTGTGGAGCAGCAATCGTACTAAATATGCAAAACAGATCGATAATCTGCTATCATTAAAAAGTGATGATCTACAAAAACCTCCGCTGCTTACAAACGTTTAAAAAATCGTTCATGCATATTGGCCATGTATCAGACGTATTTGCTTTAAAGACCACAGGGTCGATGTTCTGTTCGGTAATAACTAAGAAATGTAGCACGGTAGGGGGCGCTAATCAGGAACAGTGCGGTATCCTGCTGACCTAGATCCGCGAACCATCTCAATAAAACCAGGCAGTCGTACGTTTACATAAAATGGCGATTTCCATAATGAAAAAGAGCAACGAATGGGGATTACTGCAAAGATTTTTATGCGAGAATTTGGTTCAGTGGGGATATTCGTATTTCATTGCCCGGATGTCTCGTAAGCGAGATTTCGTCTTAATGACACACATCACATCCAAAACAAAGTGCTTCATATTCAGAAATGCCAGAAAATAAAACGGCTGTCTGATAATTACTGATAGGACGATTATAGCCGTGCCCAGTATCATCGCCGGGAAACAAACTGCAAGAAAGAGTCTCATGGGTTTCCGACTTTGGGTCAGTTTAGATATGCCAATTAAATAACAACAATTGAAATTGTAAGTAGAGGCAAGGGGGATGGGAAACTTATGTAAATTTTATCTTTTTAACAATACAAGTACTGCGGATAAGGCATCGCTAACAATCAACTACTACAGTGGTTTAATGATTTGGGATTTCATCTCGAAGATAGTTTTAGAATATATTCAAATGTGAATTCATATTTGCGTAGTATTTAATTGAACTTACTGAGAAAGACGGAACAGATTGAGATGAATTATTAGCTGCTGGTATGAAATTTCCAGTAAAACGCTCGAGGGATATCTCACGTCAAGATAGAATGTGTACAATTTGTGTTGACGAAATTTGAGATGAACACCGTTATTTGTACAAATACTACAACACAGAAACAAATTTATTCCAAATTATTATTACAAGTATCCATATAAAATGAAGGGGATGCTTTTTATTTCAAATAAGCGTCTTATTGTAAACTTTTGTAGATTTCTAGATTATCAGGATTGTTTTTTTGGTTTTTTTTGTATTACTGTATTTCAAGTTGTTTCTGTATAATGCCTCTCGGCTCTGGACTTATCTCCTAAGCAGAATTAAATTTGAGTTATGCAGTGTATTTTAAGACAGTGCCCGTTATGATGACACAAACAAATATTTTTCGATGTAGGTGTCAGTTAGATGCCTGACTCATACTGCCCTCTTGCCCCGCCCTCCTCTATGTGACCTGTGTGACCCACACTTGCCCCGCCCCTCCTCTATGTGACCTGTGTGACCCACACTTGCCCCGCCCCTCCTCTATGTGACCTGTGTGACCCACACTTGCCCCGCCCCTCCTCTATGTGACCTGTGTGACCCACACTTGCCCCGCCCCTCCTCTATGTGACCTGTGTAACCCACACTTGCCCCGCCCTCCTCTATGTGACCTGTGTGACCCACACTTGCCCCGCCCCTCCTCTATGTGACCTGTGTGACCCACACTTGCCCCGCCCCTCCTCTATGTGACCTGTGTGACCCACACTTGCCCCGCCCCTCCTCTATGTGACCTGTGTGACCCACACTTGCCCCGCCCCTCCTCTATGTGACCTGTGTGACCCACACTTGGCAGGGCCCCAGGTCGCGATGTCTCACCATCACCTCTATCCGCCATTTTGGTCACGTCATCTTTACGACCATGGCATGAACCACACGGTTACAAAAGATATGATTTAGATACGTCCGTACAGGAGATTTGCTAGTTACACGTATTAGTGAGTCTGTTTTCTTTCTTTTTCTTTTCATTCTTTCTTTCTTTCTTTCATTCTTTCTTTCTTTCTTTCCCTTTTTCTTTCTTTCTTTTTCTTTCTTTCTTTCACAGACATTGAGTTTTGACAGACGTAAGTATTTATTAATTTGTCGTTTTAACGTCAGTCTTTGGGATGTGACATGGCGGTGTCTGTGATATTTTTTGTCTGTGACTAGTAATTAGCCCACAGACGTTTTATGGTCGAAGCTGATAATGCTTGTACCAAATGTAAATTACCGGCTGTCTGTCACGTTTCCAGAAATGGGCGCCTGTCATAACATGGACTTAAAAGGAGAAATATGATTACTTTTACAATAATGGCGTCTATCGATTCCAGATTTCCGAGTCTCCCTTGGCACACCCTTTTCCCGATACCGATCCGTCATCGCCTACAACACTTTAACATCCGACCAGAATCGTTGGTGGTCATTCTGGTGTTGTGCAAGTGCCCTTCAATCACCGATATACATGTTGTGCTACTTTTTGGCTGTTTAAATCATCCTCACAAATCCTCCATGGTCATACGGTTTTCCGAAAGGACAAGCCGTCTTCCGGATGAGGACTGCTATTACATGTACCTTGACCCTGTACGGATTCTATATTGGCAGGAAACGGGGCAGACGGTTTAATCAATGAGAAAAATGATCAATATAGCAAACAAGATAGACCTGAATATTGAGTTGAGTAGAACTAGAGGAAAGGACAGTAGTAGTGATGGGTACCGACAATGTGTCAGTCCATTAGGTCAGTCAAGCGTATCGACACGTGTCTTATGAAATAAACATGATAACATGATAATGAAATCATTAATAAACCAGGACACAAAGATTCGTTGTGCTCTACCAGTTTATTGTGGATTCTGGAAATGACATCTCGGTGTTAAATAGTTCTTGCATCGAACGCACTGCACGCAATTTGACGACTCTTTGTTACGGATATCCGTCTAACTAAACTTTTACGTTTGTATATTGACTTTATGAATCATACTTGAAACAACACAATCTGAACCCTACAGACAACACAACCTGGACCCTACAGACAACACAACCTGGACCCTACAGACAACACAACCTGGACCCTACAGACAACACAACCTGGACCCTACAGACAACACAACCTGAACCCTACAGACAACACAACCTGAACCCTACAGACAACACAACCTGGACCCTACAGACAACACAACCTGGACCCTACAGACAACACAACCTGGACCCTACAGACAACACAACCTGGACCCTACAGACAACACAACCTGGACCCTACAGACAACACAACCTGAACCCTACAGACAACACAACCTGAACCCTACAGACAACACAACCTGAACCCTACAGACAACACAACCTGAACCCTACAGACAACACAACCTGGACCCTACAGACAACACAACCTGAACCCTACAGACAACACAACCTGGACCCTACAGACAACCTGAACCCTACAGAGACAACACAACCTGAACCCTACAGACAACACAACCTGAACCCTACAGACAACACAACCTGAACCCTACAGACAACACAACCTGGACCCTACAGACAACACAACCTGGACCATACAGACAACACAACCTGAACCCTACAGACAACACAACCTGGACCCTACAGACAACACAACCTGAACCCTACAGACAACACAACCCTGAACCCTACAGACAACACAACCTGGACCCTACAGACAACACAACCTGAACCCTACAGACAACACAACCTGGACCCTACAGACAACACAACCTGGACCCTACAGACAACCTGAACCCTACAGACAACACAATCTGAACCCTACAGACAACACAACCTGGACCCTACAGACAACACAACCTGAACCCTACAGACAACACAACCTGGACCCTACAGACAACACAACCTGAACCCTACAGACAACACAACCCTGAACCCTACAGAGACAACACAACCTGAACCCTACAGACAACACAATCTGAACCCTACAGACAACACAACCTGGACCCTACAGACAACACAACCTGGACCCTACAGACAACACAACCTGGACCCTACAGACAACACAACCTGAACCCTACAGACAACCTGAACCCTACAGACAACACAACCTGAACCCTACAGACAACCTGAACCCTACAGACAACACAACCTGAACCCTACAGACAACACAACCTGGACCCTACAGACAACACAACACAATACAATACAATACAATATATTCAGCCTTTATACAGTCATACAGTGAGAATAATCCACTTCCGGTTCAGACAGACGTCTACTTCTGGAGCGGAAGTTGTACAGATATTGATTTCTTAGTGACATAGCATAGTTAGTTTGACTTTTCTCACAACCACTACACCACTGGTTATGGTCCGATCTAGATCTGTTGGAATAAAAACGTATATCTGTGAACCAATTTATCATGGAAATGACGTATCTTAAAGAAAATACGCGATGTCCCTCGACGATCCCCCCTCTTTTGTAACATAACAATATCGTACATGGCTGGCAAACGGAGACTTCGTTACACTTCTGACTAGGTAGGTTCACTACATGGTGAATTGGTGAATGTCTTTAAATACAGTAACATGCATATTGGCCTTAAGTAGCTTGCGTTTGTCGTGTCAACACGTGTAGCATCACCCAAGGGAGGTAATTAGAACGTACGACTCCGGGCCGAGCGATATTACAACGCTTCCTTCTGTACTAAGTACTAAAGCAACAAGATCTCAACCAAACAACGTAACGTTGTTGGACGCATAAAATACTCCATACTAAACGCAACAAATTAAAGAAAATTGGCGGGAGTATACATTCTTGTATCTTATATAACTATTAAAAGAACTCCATTTATGACCAGGATTTATGAGGCAGGTATAACAAAACAAAGTTGAACACCTTGGCAGTAATTACGCTATAGTTTCAGCAGTTTAAAGATTTAATAGGCGCCGGTGACTGTTTCATTTCTACACCTGTAAAAACATCAGCCGGGTAGATCTATCGGTGTGTCGGAGATTAGTTCCGCTTGAGCGAACGGGTAGATGAGTTGTTGACGATCGTGTGTACTAATATCGGTGACCGCCTTAGGAAATTACTTGATGTAAGTAAAGCTGTACTTTTTATCACCAAAACATGTTGTTATAAGATTCAACCGACAATTTCTTTTATGAATTTATGAAACACTTATAATAGCATGTAGGTTAGTAGTGCCGATATGTTCAGTATTACTGTACAAACGGAATTTAGCTCTTAAAAAATGTCGGCGTTTACCACCGATCGACGAAAATTATACTTCGAGTTATTCGATCATTTCAAATGGGATTTTTATTGTTGGGACTTCGTATTATCCGAGTTCTTCGAGTTTTCCGAGTTTTCTTTACTAAGATAAAGAGATAATTCGGCCGGGACCGACGAGGTACTTCGAGTTAAGCGGGGTATTCGAGTTATCCGAGTTCGAGTTAACGAAGTTCCACTGTACATCTATCTATAAACATTATGTATATATGTACTTGGTTACAGGTACATGTGATACATGTGGACCCAGGTAGGATTGGGGCCTGATAGGACTCCAGGTAAACTTGGAGTGCACTTTGTGTAACCTTTAGTCTACACTCAACTGTAGTCTTGTAGTAGCCAGAAAATTCTGTGACACCTTCATTAAACATCTATGATCAGTATAATATGGGACGCGTGTCATTGTGTACCTACTAATGTACATCTATTTGTGTCCCAGTATAATATGGGACGCATGTCATTGTGTACCTTCCAGTGTACATCTGTTTGTGTCCCAGTATAATATGGGACTCGTGTGAATTTGTACCTACCGATGTACATCTGTTGGTGTCCCAGTATAATATGGGACTCGTGTGAATGTGTACCCACCAATAACATCTGTTTGTGTCCCAGTATATGGGACTCGTGTGAATGTGTACCTACCAATGTACATCTGTTTGTGTCCCAGTATAATTTGGGACTCGTGTGAATGTGTATCCACCAATAACATCTGTTTGTGTCCCAGTATAATATGGGACTCGTGTGAATGTGTACCTACCAATAACATCTGTTTGTGTCCCAGTATAATATGGGACTCGTGTGAATGTGTACCCACCAATAACATCTGTCTGTGTCCCAGTATAATATGGGACTTGTGTGAATGTGTACCCACCAATGTACATCTGTTTGTGTCCCAGTATAATATGGGACTCGTGTCATTGTGTACCTACCAATGTATATCTGTTTGTGTCCCAGTATAATATGGGACTCGTGTGAATGTGTACCTACCAATGTACATCTGTTTGTGTCCCAGTATAATATGGGACTCGTGTGGATGTGTACCTACCGATGTACATCTGTTTGTGTCCCAGTATAATATGGGACTCGTGTGAATGTGTACCCACCAATGTACATCTGTTTTTGTCCCAGTATAATATGTGTGAATGTATTAGTTTTTGTATCATTACTAGGCTGCCTCGCCTCTCATTTCCGCTATCTATTGAGATTCCAGTGTAGGGCGTAATATTGGCAGATAACTTGGTCCAACCGTCCATAGTGGTAACACATGTATAGGCCAGTCTATTATGTATTCTGGGATGTGGTGACCGGGCCAGTCTATTATGTATTCTGGGATGTGGTGAGTGGACCAGTCTATTATGTATTCTGGGATGTGGTGACCGGGCCAGTCTATTATGTATTCTGGGATGTGGTGACCGGGCCAGTCTATTATGTATTCTGGGATGTGGTGAGTGGACCAGTCTATTATGTATGGTGACCGGGCCAGTCTATTATGTATTCTGGGATGTGGTGACCGGGCCAGTCTATTATGTATTCTGGGATGTGGTGACCGGACCAGTCTATTATGTATTCTGGGATGTGGTGACCGGACCAGTCTATTATGTATTCTGGGATGTGGTGACCGGGCCAGTCTATTATGTATTCTGGGATGTGGTGAGTGGACCAGTCTATTATGTATTCTGGGATGTGGTGACCGGACCAGTCTATTATGTATTCTGGGAGGTGGTGAGCGGACCAGTCTATTATGTATTATGAGATATGGTGACCGGACCAGTCTATTATGTATTCTGGGATGTGGTGACCGGACCAGTCTATTATGTATTCTGGGATGTGGTGACCGGGCCAGTCTATTATGTATTCTGGGATGTGGTGACCGGGCCAGTCTATTATGTATTCTGGGATGTGGTGAGTGGACCAGTCTATTATGTATGGTGACCGGGCCAGTCTATTATGTATTCTGGGATGTGGTGACCGGGCCAGTCTATTATGTATTCTGGGATGTGGTGACCGGACCAGTCTATTATGTATTCTGGGATGTGGTGACCGGACCAGTCTATTATGTATTCTGGGATGTGGTGACCGGGCCAGTCTATTATGTATTCTGGGATGTGGTGAGTGGACCAGTCTATTATGTATTCTGGGATGTGGTGACCGGACCAGTCTATTATGTATTCTGGGAGGTGGTGAGCGGACCAGTCTATTATGTATTATGAGATATGGTGACCGGACCAGTCTATTATGTATTCTGGGATGTGGTGACCGGGCCAGTCTATTATGTAATCTGAGATGTGGTGACCGGGCCAGTCTATTATGTATTCTGGGATGTGGTGACCGGGCCAGTCTATTATGTATTCTGGGATGTGGTGAGTGGACCAGTCTATTATGTATTCTGGGATGTAGTGACCGGACCAGTCTATTATGTATTCTGGGATGTGGTGACCGGACCAGTCTATTATGTTTTCTGGGATGTGGTGACCGGGCCAGTCTATTATGTATTATGAGATATGGTGACCGGACCAGTCTATTATGTATTCTGGGATGTGGTGACCGGGCCAGTCTATTATGTAATCTGAGATGTGGTGACCGGGCCAGTCTATTATGTATTCTTGGATGTGGTGACGGACCAGTCTATTTTGTATTCTGGGATGTGGTTACCTCTAAATCAGTCTGTGTGTTTCCCTAGGTGTGGTGACCGAGGATGCACATCGCTATAGATTTCTACAACGTAAATGTCAGTAGCACAATTAAGATATTTGCTCACTATTACGTGCACGCCCATATCTCCATTTCGATGCCGAATACACTCCCAGATCGCATCAACAGAAATGTCAGACCATCAGGTCAGGCGTTTTATTACAAACAAATTATGTACAATGGCGGTGTGACATAACAATAATAGTTTTGATCAGAATTTATATTATCCTTACCTCCCTGTACGTGTATACATGTATCACCAACATCCACACCTCTCTATACGTGTATCACCAACATCCACACCTCTCTATACGTGTATCACAAACATCCACACCTCTCTATACATGTATCACAAACATCCACACCACTCTATACATGTATCACTAACATCCACACCTCTCTATACGTGTATCACAAACATCCACACCACTCTATACATGTATCACAAACATCCACACCTCTCTATACATGTATCACAAACATCCACTCCTCTCTATACATGTATCACAAACATCCACACCTCTCTATACATGTATCACCAACATCCACTCCTCTCTATACATGTATCACAAACATCCACTCCTCTCTATACATGTATCACCAACATCCACTCCTCTCTATACATGTATCACAAACATCCACTCCTCTCTATACATGTATCACAAACATCCACACCTCTCTATACATGTATCACAAACATCCACACCTCTCTATACATGTATCACAAACATCCACTCCTCTCTATACGTGTATCACAAACATCCACACCTCTCTATACATGTATCACCAACATCCACACCTCTCTATACATGTATCACCAACATCCACACCTCTCTATACATGTATCACAAACATCCACACCTCTCTATACATGTATCACAAACATCCACACCTCTCTATACATGTATACATGTATCACAAACATCCAATCCTCTCTATTCATGTATCACAAACATCCACACCTCTCTATACATGTATACATGTATCACCAACATCCACATTTCTGGTTTATATATTTGTACTGTCAACATGTGTACAATATTGATGCATGAATGCAATAGAAAACATAGCCTGATAAAATACGGTTCTGATCGGAGAAGAGAATCCTTGCGCAACCTTCCGGTGTTATGACCGCCATATCGATTTTACGTATGTCCCCGGCGTTTAAGAAATGTTCTGGATTAGATTTATTTTTAATGTGTATGACAAATCAGCCGTTAGGCTTGTTTTCTCGGCTCCCTTAGCACCACCAGCCACCAGGAATAGTAAAGTGGACCTGTTGGAGTTGCCATCCCGACAGTGTATTACCAACCTTCACTCTCCATCACTGTAACTAATGTTACAACATTGTCCAAGCACACAGAAATGACTTCTCTATATAAACATGACGTAAAATCTCGTCCATTGTTGTGTTTCAGGATTTCAAGATGAAGGCCAAGGTCACTGTTGCTAAATATAGAAAATCATGAACTGTAACAATTTTAGCATTAAGTAACAACATAGTGTTCCTAGATTTTCATCCAACTTTAGACAAAGCTCGAGAATGGGTATCCTTCTGACATCGATGTGTTTAACGGTTCCAAGGTCAATGCCGAGGTCACTGTTGCTAAATATAGAAAATCATCAACTGTTTCAATTTTAACTGCTTTTAACAACACATTTTTCATGGAGTTTCATCAAACTTTAAGATTCTGACATTATTGTGCTTAAGGGTTCCAAGATCAAGCCCAAGGTCGCTGTTGCTAAATATAGAAAATCATCAACCGATTCAATGTGATAATGGTCGATAGATGTACATCATTTCTTGAAATATTTTGATGGAAGATAATACTATAGAAATAACAACTTAAGTCTTTGACAGATTTTCATCAAAATTGATACAATGGTCAAATACGAGTATAGCTTGGACAATGTTGTGTTTCAGTGATCCAAGGTCAAGGTCAAGGCTAAGGTCACACTTGCTCTATATAGAAAATCATGAACTGATTTAATCTAAACACTTAACAACGTCATTCTTTTATGTTTTTTGTCAAACTTAATGTAAAGGTCACGCGACAGCGGGAACATTTATGTCCTATAGACATTTTCTATCATATAAAGTGCAATTAGTTGTGATAGGTAAACATGTAATATACGATAGGTAAACATGTAATATACGATAGGTAAACATGTAATATACGATAGGTAAGCATGTAATATACGATAGGTAAACATGTACTATACGATAGGTGAGCATGTAATATACGATAGGTAAACATGTAATATACGATAGGTAAACATGTAATATACGATAGGTAAACATGTAATATACGATAGGTAAACAGGTAATATACCATAGGTAAACATGTAATATACGATAGGTAAACATGTAATATACGATAGGTAAACATGTACTATACGATAGGTAAACATGTACTATACGATAGGTAAACATGTAATATACGATAGGTAAACATGTAATATACGATAGGTAAACATGTAATATACGATAGGTAAACATGTAATATACGATAGGTAAACATGTACTATACCATAGGTAAACATGTACTATACGATAGGTGAGCATGTAATATACGATAGGTAAACATGTAATATACGATAGGTAAACATGTAATATACGATAGGTAAACATGTAATATACGATAGGTAAACATGTAATATACGATAGGTAAACATGTAATATACGATAGGTAAACATTTAATATACGATAGGTAAACATGTAATACACGATAGGTAAACATGTAATACACGATAGGTAAACATGTAATATACCATAGGTAAACATGTACTATACGATAGGCAAACATGTAATATACGATAGGTAAACATGTAATATACGATAGGTAAACATGTAATATACGATAGGTAAGCATGTAATATACGATAGATAAATATGTAATACACGATAGGTAAGCATGTAATATACGATAGGTAAACATGTAATATACGATAGGTAAACATGTAATATACGATAGGTAAACATGTAATATACGATAGGTAAACAGGTAATATACCATAGAAAAACATGTAATATACGATACTAGAAAAGCGTCCGTCACACTTTATGTGCAGTATTCAATTATATATCACTTGCCATTGACGTATGTCAGTTCCATGCAGTACTTCAATTGGCTGGTATACCTCTGTGTTCTTGGCTAGCACGTTTGATAAGATATTGTTTTGTGATACATGGTTGTAGAGTTATGTAGCCCTGCCTCAGACTCATCGTGTACTTGTTGGTAATTACCAACCGTTTGATCACCCCTGACCCGTATGTTCCCGGGCTTTTCTTCATAGTGCCGTACTGGAATGAGAAGCGGTATGCCATTTCTGCTGTTATGAGAAAAATACCCCCTCTCTTTATATTACTCCGACATAAAAGACCCGTACAAATACTCTATCTATTAATATAGCGCCGTACCATTTCTGAGAGATGGTTTTTGGTGTATTGCAATGCGGCAGACGTTTTTCATTCCACTTGTTCAGTAGGTGTGTTCTGAGATTTAGCAGACATTTTCGAAGTAAGAACTAAAGTGAGAGTTGGTTATATACAAAGGTGTGGGGACGTGAATCAGGACGATGATGAACCAACTTGTGACGGACATATCCGACACTCACCGGCCCCTGTGTCAGTAAGTATTCAGGGTCGGGCTTACCGGCCCCTGTGTCAGTAAGTATTCAGGGTCGGGCTTACCGGCCCCTGTGTCAGTAAGTATTCAGGGTCGGGCTTACCGGCCCCTGTGTCAGTAAGTATTCAGGGTCGGGCTTACCGGCCCCTGTGTCAGTAAGTATTCAGGGTCGGGCTTACTGTACACACTAACCGGCCCCTGTGTCAGTAAGAATTCAGGGTCGGGCTTACCGGCCCCTGTGTCAGTAAGTATTCAGGGTCGGGCTTGCTGTACACACTAACCGGCCCCTGTGTCAGTAAGTATTCAGGGTCGGGCTTACCGGCCCCTGTGTCAGTAAGTATTCAGGGTCGGGCTTACCGGCCCCTGTGTCAGTAAGTATTCAGGGTCGGGCTTACTGTACATATTCACCGGCCCCTGTGTCAGTAAGTATTCAGAGTCGGGCTTCCTGTACACACTAACCGGCCCCTTTGTCAGTAAGTATTCAGGGTCGGGCGTACTGTGCACAATAACCGGCCCCTGTGTCAGTAAGTATTCAGGGTCGGGCGTACTGTACATAATAACCGGCCCCTGTGTCAGTAAGTATTCAGGGTCGGGCTTGCTGTACACACTAACCGGCCCCTGTGTCAGTAAGTATTCAGGGTCGGGCTTACCGGCCCCTGTGTCAGTAAGTATTCAGGGTCGGGCTTGCTGTACACACTAACCGGCCCCTGTGTCAGTAAGTATCCAGGTTCGGGCTTGCTGTACACACTAACCGGCCCCTGTGTCAGTAAGTATCCGGGGTCGGGCTTGCTGTACACACTA
Organism: Pecten maximus; assembly: GCF_902652985.1. Taxonomy (NCBI): domain Eukaryota; kingdom Metazoa; phylum Mollusca; class Bivalvia; order Pectinida; family Pectinidae; genus Pecten; species Pecten maximus. Next base: position 51,823,991 of record NC_047018.1, on the reverse strand, counting down.
ACCGGCCCCTGTGTCAGTAAGTATCCAGGGTCGGGCTTGCTGTACACACTAACCGTACTACAACAGGTGACCATGCCAGTCCACATCTCCAATTTTACCCCATAGTTACAAGTTGTTTTAACGAGCTTTCCAGAAACCAGTTGCGTTGGGTAATATGTTTCTGGGGCTTATCTCAATATATATATTGTGTTAGTCCCCGTCCCTCGGTGTAGAGTTGGGTTTGTTAGTCCTCTTTCCTTGGGTACCGACAGGATAGTGTTTTAAAGTTATCGATACAAAGAAATTCCATGTTGCGGTCCGTGTTGAAAGGTTGCATGACACTTATATTAATCCACATCTTCATGGCAAATCATAGTGTTTGCCGACAGGTCATGTTCATGTAAGGCTGTACGTAACCGGAAGTTGTGTTACGACATGGATGGTTCATTTTGCCCCCTCAATCATTCCTGAACCGTTCATTCGATATTCCTGTACGATATTCCTGTACGATATTCCTGTACGATATTCCTGTTACGATATTGTTACGATATTCCTGTACGATATTTGTGTTACGATATTCCTGTACGATATTCCTGTTACGATATTCCTGTACGATATTCCTGTACGATATTCCTGTACGATATTCGTGTTACGATATTTGTGTTACGATATTCCTGTACGATATTCCTGTACGATATTCCTGTTACGATATTCCTGTTACGATATTCGTGTTACGATATTCCTGTACGATATTCCTGTTACGATATTCCTGTTAGGATATTCCTGTACGATATTCCTGTTACGATATTCCTGTTACGATATTCCTGTACGATATTCCTGTTACGATATTCCTGTACGATATTTGTGTTACGATATTCGTGTTACGATATTCCTGTTACGATATTCATGTTACGATATTCCTGTTACGATATTCCTGTTACGATATTCGTGTTACGATATTCATGTACGATATTCCTGTACGATATTCCTGTACGATATTCCTGTACGATATTCGTGTTACGATATTCGTGTTACGATATTCGTGTTACGATATTCCTGTTACGATATTCGTGTTACGATATTCGTGTTACGATATTCCTGTTACGATATTCCTGTTACGATATTCGTGTTACGATATTCGTGTTACGATATTCGTGTTACGATATTCCTGTTACGATATTCCTGTACGATATTCGTGTTACGATATTCCTGTTACGATATTCCTGTACGATATTCGTGTTACGATATTCCTGTACGATATTCCTGTTACGATATTGCTGTTACGATATTTGTGTTACGATATTCGTGTTACGATATTCCTGTTACGATATTCATGTTACGATATTCCTGTTACGATATTCCTGTTACGATATTCATGTACGATATTCCTGTTCGATAGTCCCTCTCGTCCGCTGGCTGTCAAACTGAAATGTTATTCGATGGTCACATCAAATAGTATGGAAACTGTCGACCATCGTCACAGCAACCGGTGATCGAAGCCTGGTAAACGCCTCAACATACCAATCACATATCTCTCTTTCTTTTCTATTGATATAGCTATGTATTCTGTATAAATATATATAATCAACAATACAAGCATTTTCATCTTTTGATTTCTGTTCGAATTATCTAAATCTTTTCTGTAGACGTATTTATTAAGTCTTGTGATCATTATTCATGATATTCGTGCCGCTATCGTCTGACTTAACTACGACGGTCTCTGTGTTACCGACTGATACTATAATCCCACGACTCTCAGAAAACATGGCGGGAGGAGACGAGCAGACGACATGGGTATCGATTGTGGCCGCGATCTATTTTAAGTAGTAAACCGATTACTATTTAAAAGGTTGAACAAAAATCATAGGATATTTGAATAAAATATCTAATCCTGAGTGATACAATAGATGTCTGGTGGTTACTGTGAGGGTCGTGTCAATGCATTGGCCACACACATCAAATCAAGTCAAGTCCCATATCTATATCCTGTATAAGGTGTGTTAGTTCCATATCTATATCCTGTATAAGGTGTGTTAGTTCTGTATGTATATTCTGTATAAGGTGTGTTAGTTCCATATCTATATCCTGTATAAGGTGTGTTAGTTCCATATCTATATTCTGTATAAGGTGTGTTAGTTCCATATCTATATTCTGTATAAGGTGTTAGTTCCATATCTATATCCTGTATAAGGTGTGTTAGTTCTATATCTATATCCTGTATAAGTTGTGTTAGTTCTGTATCTATATCCTGTATAAGGTGTGTTAGTTCCATATCTATATCCTGTATAAGGTGTGTTAGTTCCATATCTATATTCTGTATAAGGTGTGTTAGTTCTGTATCTATATCCTGTATAAGGTGTGTTAGTCCCATATCTATATCCTGTATAAGGTGTGTTAGTTCCATATCTATATTCTGTATAAAGTGTGTTAGTTCCATATCTATATCCTGTATAAGGTGTGTTAGTTCCATATCTATATTCTGTATAAGGTGTGTTAGTTCTGTATCTATATCCTGTATAAGGTGTGTTAGTTCTGTATCTATATCCTGTATAAGGTGTGTTAGTTCCATATCTATATTCTGTATAAGGTGTGTTAGTTCTGTATCTATATTCTATACAAGGTGTGTTAGTTCTGTATCTATATCCTGTATAAGGTGTGTTAGTTCCATATCTATATCCTGTATAGGGTGTGTTAGTTCCATATCTATATTCTGTATAGGGTGTGTTAGTTCCATATCTATATCCTGTATAGGGTGTGTTAGTTCCATATCTATATTCTGTATAAGGTGTGTTAGTTCCATATCTATATTCTGTATAAGGTGTGTTAGTTCCATATCTATATCCTGTATAGGGTGTGTTAGTTCCATATCTATATTCTGTATAGGGTGTGTTAGTTCCATATCTATATCCTGTATAGGGTGTGTTAGTTCCATATCTATATTCTGTATAAGGTGTGTTAGTTCCATATCTATATTCTGTATAAGGTGTGTTAGTTCCATATCTATATCCTGTATAAGGTGTTAGTTCCATATCTATATTCTGTATAAGGTGTTAGTTCCATATCTATATTCTGTATAAGGTGTGTTAGTTCCATATCTATATTCTGTATAAGGTGTGTTAGTTCCATATCTATATCCTGTATAAGGTGTTAGTTCCATATCTATATTCTGTATAAGGTGTGTTAGTTCCATATCTATATTCTGTATAAGTTGTGTTAGTTCCATATCTATATTCTGTATCAGGTGTGTTAGTTCCATATCTATATTCTGTATAAGGTGTGTTAGTTCTGTATCTATATCCTGTATAAGGTGTGTTAGTTCCATATCTATATCCTGTATAAGGTGTGTTAGTTCCATATCTATATTCTGTATAAGGTGTGTTAGTTCCATATCAATATTCTGTATAAGGTGTTAGTTCTGTATCTATATCCTGTATAGGGTGTGTTAGTTCCATTTCTGTATTCTGTATAAGGTGTGTTAGTTCCATATCAATATTCTATATAAGGTGTTAGTTCTATATCTATATCCTGTATAAGGTGTGTTAGTTCCATATCTATATCCTGTATAAGGTGTTAGTTCCATATCTATATCCTGTATAGGGTGTGTTAGTTCCATATCTATATTCTGTATAAGGTGTGTTAGTTCCATATCTATATTCTGTATAAGGTGTGTTAGTTCCATATCTATATCCTGTATAAGGTGTTAGTTCCATATCTATATTCTGTATAAGGTGTTAGTTCCATATCTATATTCTGTATAAGGTGTGTTAGTTCCATATCTATATTCTGTATAAGGTGTGTTAGTTCCATATCTATATCCTGTATAAGGTGTTAGTTCCATATCTATATTCTGTATAAGGTGTGTTAGTTCCATATCTATATTCTGTATAAGTTGTGTTAGTTCCATATCTATATTCTGTATCAGGTGTGTTAGTTCCATATCTATATTCTGTATAAGGTGTGTTAGTTCTGTATCTATATCCTGTATAAGGTGTGTTAGTTCCATATCTATATCCTGTATAAGGTGTGTTAGTTCCATATCTATATTCTGTATAAGGTGTGTTAGTTCCATATCAATATTCTGTATAAGGTGTTAGTTCTGTATCTATATCCTGTATAGGGTGTGTTAGTTCCATTTCTATATTCTGTATAAGGTGTGTTAGTTCCATATCAATATTCTATATAAGGTGTTAGTTCTATATCTATATCCTGTATAAGGTGTGTTAGTTCCATATCTATATCCTGTATAAGGTGTTAGTTCCATATCTATATTCTGTATAAGGTGTGTTAGTCCCATATCTATATTCTGTATAAGGTGTGTTAGTTCTGTATCTATATCCTGTATAAGGTGTGTTAGTTCTGTATCTATATCCTGTATAAGGTGTGTTAGTTCTGTATCTATATCCTGTATAAGGTGTGTTAGTTCCATATCTATATCCTGTATAAGGTGTGTTAGTCCCATATCTATATCCTGTATAAGGTGTGTTAGTTCCATATCTATATCCTGTATAAGGTGTGTTAGTTCCATATCTATATTCTGTATCAGGTGTGTTAGTTCTATATCTATATTCTGTATAAGGTGTGTTAGTCCCATATCTATATTCTGTATAAGGTGTGTTAGTTCCATATCTATATTCTGTATAAGGTGTGTTAGTTCTATATCTATATTCTGTATAAAGTGTGTTAGTTCTGTATCTATATCCTGTATAAGGTGTGTTAGTTCCATATCTATATCCTGTATAGGGTGTGTTAGTTCCATATCTATATCCTGTATAAGGTGTTAGTTCCATATCTATATTCTGTATAAGGTGTGTTAGTTCTGTATCTATATTCTGTATAAGTTGTGTTAGTTCCATATCTATATTCTGTATAAGGTGTGTTAGTTCTGTATCTATATTCTATACAAGGTGTGTTAGTTCTGTATCTATATCCTGTATAAGGTGTGTTAGTTCCATATCTATATCCTGTATCAGGTGTGTTAGTTCCATATCTATATCCTGTATAAGGTGTTAGTTCCATATCTATATTCTGTATAAGGTGTGTTAGTTCCATATCTATATCCTGTATAAGGTGTGTTAGTTCTGTATCTATATCCTGTATAAGGTGTGTTAGTTCCATATCTATATTCTGTATAGGGTGTTAGTTCCATATCTATATCCTGTATAAGGTGTGTTAGTTCCATATCTATATTCTGTATAAGGGTGTGTTAGTTCCATATCTATATTCTGTATAAGGGTGTGTTAGTTCCATATCAATATTCTGTATAAAGTGTGTTAGTTCCATATCTATATTCTGTATAAGGTGTGTTAGTTCCATATCTATATTCTGTATAAGGGTGTGTTAGTTCCATATCAATATTCTATATAAAGTGTATTGTAATGAAAAACAGTCCTGTAGTGATCTTATATGCAGTTTTAAAACCACCAGCAAATTACAGGAAGTCAATTTGATGATAATTCCTGTAAACTCTATCGAAACTGCATGTGTATTACGTCCGACCTTGACCTCCTGTACATACGACATCTTCTCAGATCACAGGGACTTGGTATAGTTAGAGATATGTAACAAGTCCCTGTGGTTCAGACAAGCTATCGCCCTTCCGTTGTAGTATGCGATGTTTTTGTACATTGACCGAAGAGAACATCACAGAACTGTGTGGTAGATGTCCATTACACGCCGCTGTATAGGTCTAGACCTTGAGTCAGCTGTCGGGAGGGTGTAGAAACATGCCGATGTTTTCCTCCTCGCGAGGGACATGTGTTTTGGTGTACACAAAGTGTGGGCTGACGCTATAAGAATCACATGCCTTGAATTCCTAGCTAAGTGGCGAGCTAATCCCGACGGCTGAGACTTTGTACGACTGACTATAGACCTGACAGCTGACGAGTAGCGGGAGTCTGGACAGCACCACGGGTGCTTACTTTCACTTTCATTCAGAGAAGGTCATACTTGACATCCGTACACAACTGACGCCCATCACCACCCAAGATATGTTTGTTTACTTGGTGTATCTCCTCACATGGACAACAATGATCGTGTTGATGACGTGTATACGTGTAGTAGCTGGTGGCTACCTCACTAAACAGCATACGAATGAATTGTTAAATCATCATGTAAATAAGTTTCAATAAATTGCGCTGTCCTTTGGTGTAATCCGACCTTACCCATACCCCTTGGTGTAATCCTACCAAACTTATGCCCCTCGATGTAATCCAACCTATGGTAATTAATTCAACAATTCTTTATTTGCTTTCCTAAAATACAAGTTCCGGTGCGCCGAGTAATTCGGTGATATGTTTACTAGGGAGTGATGAAATATTCCTAAGAGCTAATCATAACCGTTAACGTTGTTCTGTTCCCGCGTATTGTCATGGCTACTGTACGCGCGCGCTAGTTAATGTTCATAGAACACATACTTTGTGTTTTGCCCTGGCGTGTAGTCCTAGTTACCACTGTCTATACAGCTGGCATTGTCTCACACAAACATTTGCCTGACAAAACGATTCACACATGCAACCAAGCTATTTTTATGGCGTATGTTTTAGAACTGTTGATATTATGGGTCCAAACTATGCACATGATTAATATCAGCATAGCGGTCTCCGCTGTATAAGTATATCAAGTCATACACATATTTCTTTGTGATCTTGTATATAATGGTTGTTTGTTTGAATGTTGGCATAATACACGTGACTGTTTATTAGCGCTTAATGTTTCCCATGTTTTGTTGAATTATGATGCATGTATATGCTAAAATCTTTGGGTCGTTGATATTTTGTAACTGTTTCCTTATGAGTGAGCGAGCCTTCACGGCGTGGATTATGGTAACCTTGATATAACATTTTAGATATAATCCGCGATATTGATTCTATTGCGCCAATACAGATCGGGATGTTTAGATATCTGGATATTTTCTTAACTATTCCGTCTGTTGTTAGAGCAGATTTTCCTGACATTACGCAATCCCAGTATTACACAGATCAGCTGATAGCACCCCCGGGACGGTGAACCAAATTCCATTCGTTATATAATATATATGTATAACTAAACAGATAGATTAGCTATCCTAGTATATCTGTAGCAATCTGTCGTTAAATCATCACACCTTGTTACGCGCTAGTTTTCAAAAAGTTATATTATTTTTCTGAAACAATTTGGAGAAAATCATAATCATTTAAATGTTTGATGCAGAGCTGTATTGTGTGTTTTATGTGGTGGTTTACAAAGCGTTGACTTAACGTAGCTCAAATCTGACGTCTTATTATTGCCAGGTCAACTGAATGCATTGTTAACATAGATTGGATAGGGGGGGCAATCACACAATGTTAACATAGATCGGATAGGGGAGGCCATCACACAACGTTAACATAGATTGGATAGGGGAGGCCATCACACAATGTTAACATAGATTGGATAGGGGAGGCCATCACACAACGTTAACATAGATCGGATAGGGGAGGCCATCACACAACGTTAACATAGATCGGATAGGGGAGGCCATCACACAATGTTAACATAGATTGGATAGGGGAGGCCATCACACAATGTTAACATAGATTGGATAGGGGAGGCCATCACACAACGTTAACATAGATTGGATAGGGGAGGCCATCACACAACGTTAACATAGATTGGATAGGGGAGGCCATCACACAATGTTAACATAGATCGGATAGGGGAGGCCATCACACAACGTTAACGTTGTTACATTATAAAAAACCGCACATAATTCGTCTGTCATTTATAATATTGATTTCTTTCTTCTTAATTATTACAGGAAAATAACTTTTTCTAGACTCATAGTATCAATTTGTTAGTACAATATCACATCAATTACTTGCTTCCCACGAGCTCAAGTGTTAAATTACCTTTCCTGAAATATGTAACATCTTATCCACGTGAGTTATATATGAAACAGTTAATCAACTTTGTTTTTCGTTGACAGCTTGGAAAGCCGAGATAATCCATTCGTCCCCGGAAGTGATCTCTGCAAAGAAGCCGAGGAAATTTTACAGAAAGCAACGATAATCCGGGATAGATTCATCTTAAGTGATGAAACAGGCGATACACCGGATGGGGAAGTGACGTCAGAGACAAAATCACAACCTAACTTTCCTGGGAATGGAAAAGACTGTTCAGTTGTGGAGGAAGAACTTTCCCCACAAACTTCAGCTCCTGTGAACACTGCTCCAAACGCTAAAGCTCGACAGAATGGTAAAATAGACGATACCGTGTCTCCGACAGCTGTTAAGGTGGAGGTGGGTGGGGGTCAGTCAGACGGTCTCACCGTCATTGGAGATGCTAAAGACAAAAAGAAACAAAAGAAGTGCTGTAGCGTCATGTAGCATCGCCTGGACATTTAACTGGACACAGCCATTATCACTCATGTCCGTTTGCTTGTACCTAAGTATTCATCTCCATACACCATATTATATCAATAGTGGAAGCTTTCGACATGCTAGCAGTTTTATTTGAGGCGAACCTTCCAAGTAAGATTATCAGACAGGAGGACATTGTCAGCGTGTTCTTTGTGTCGACATCGGATGGTACGATTCCTAGTTTTACTTCCAACATATCTTCTTATTTATTCAGTCTCGCCTTTGACGTCGCAAGTGACGTCATCATGTGACGTCGCAAGTGACGTCATCATGTACGCCAGGCTTCACTCCGTCTATCAAACCTGCAGTCATTGCCATTTGTGTTCATCATATTGTACACGTCATGATTTGTTTACGATAAGTTATCTCGGATACACTATTACGAACAGTGCCCATGAGATGGAGTTATTGAGACTTCCGTGCCTCTCATTATCTTCAATGTCGCTCATTTTCGTCTCCCTAAAATGTTACAAGTGTTTGTACGAGAGGATATGTGTCATTGATGCCATGTCCTTTCTGTGAAATTAGAAATCAGCCTATTTCGAGTGACAACGGATTGTGCATTATTCCATACAAATGGTGAAGGATTACCTCCGAACCGCGGGGTGTGTGATAATATGCTTGGTAAGTCGTGGTTGGGGAATATAACCCCATGTGTGGGAGGTTTCAAGCGTGTCTTGTTATCGATGTGACACGCCCTGCTTCGTCACAGTAAGGCTGAGTTCTCGTCCATCATGTTCAATCGACTTTTGCGACAAACTGATTTTTTTAACATCGTATAAGTGAATACCGACAAGGAGTATGTTTTGTGAAAAGATTGCAAAATGGATTAACGTCATGCTTTGGGAATTAAGGTGGAAGGATGTCTGGCTCTACGTGAGGGATATTTCGTCAGTCGGTACGGAAGTGATGTTAGTGAAGGGATAACTTACTATTCCCTATAACCAGCAGATTTTAATCATTGACCCTCAACTTTTCGATTTTGTTTTGGATTTGTAGACAACATGAAGGTTGATGTTTAGAGATATTTGTTAATTTCGGTTTTATTTATTGTGCTGACTTATTTTTCTGGATCTACTACAATATTAGTGGTGATGTATACAGTCCCAGAATCATCAGATATATTTATTTATTTTCCTTCGTCAACAGTCATACTGTTTGTTTCGCGCCCTTTGTAATTTTATGAAGTAGCCATTTTGAGACATTGAACGTTTGACGCGATAATGACGTCATAAAACTATGCCACACTTTCAAATAACTCAAAATCAAACACGCAAGAAGATATATATATATATATAGGGAGAGGCGAAGATAATTTACGTTAAATTAAATAATATATTTTTTGCATTAGTGATATCTTTTGTTCTCGTGGCGTTTTGTTCCATGTTTCCACACCGAAACCAGCATGGAATAAAATGATGGACACATGTTGACGATTGTTTCGTTTCTTCACTGCTATATAGCTCAAAGTCCCCGTCGCCTGGCGTAACGGAGGCTTAGCTTCCTGAAGGCGACCATCTTGCCTAAATGGTTTAACGGCAACTGTCGATTAACGTAAATGGAATTGTCACACAGACGAGGGAATATTTCATTATATCTCCATCGACAGAATCTTATTTCTATTTTAGGCATTTCGAAATGTACAATATCGATTAAAGCAGCATGTCCTTTGGTACTTTAAATTCATCGATCCCGTCTCCCTTTGAATTAAGGAAAGCACAATGAATTTGCATAAATTCCAACCCTCGATCTGGTTAAAACATGTACGAACGTTGAATAGGAGATTGTGGTTTTGTCCCAAGTCCCTGAGGAGAAGGACGAGCACGTGTGCCGAGGTGTGGTTCCTCGGTTGTGTTGATCATGAGGAAGGAGTCGCGGTTGTATTACATGTATGATGTCCTCTGTATACCTAATCATTACCATAGAAACAGGTGATGATTGAGAAACATGTACTTCCCGTGTACACTCGTCATCTGCTCATCCGTGTAATTATCGGCCAATCAGCTATGAATATAACACGTGTCGTTGGAAGACGAAAACTATCAAGGTTAGGATACTAATCTTTACAGACATTACATCCGAGTCCCACCAAACACGACTGTCATTAGAATCACGCGCACGTAGGCCGCCTAAAATATTTTTATTTGTCATCCTTCATTACTTTGTATTATTGGAATTATTGCATCTTAAACCTGTGTACTACAACAGATATAATACCTGTATCATCTACAACAGATATCATACCTGTATAATCTACAACAGATATAATACCTGTATAATCTACAACAGATATCATACCTGTATAATCTACAACAGATATCATACCTGTATAATCTACAAAAGATATCATACCTGTATCATCTACAACAGATATCATACCTGTATAATCTACAACAGATATAATACCTGTATCATCTACAACAGATATCATACCTGTATCATCTACATCAGATATCATACCTGTATACTACAACAGATATCATACCTGTGTACTACAACAGATATCATACCTGTGTACTACAACATATATAATACCTGTATAATCTACAACAGATATCATACCTGTATCATCTACAACAGATATAATACTTGTATAATCTACAACAGATATCATACCTGTATCATCTACAACAGATATAATACCTGTATAATCTACAACAGATATCATACCTGTATCATCTACAACAGATATAATACCTGTATAATCTACGACAGATATCATACCTGTATCATCTACAACAGATATAATACCTGTATAATCTACAACAGATATCATACCTGTGTACTACAACAGATATCATACCTGTATAATCTACAACAGATATCATACCTGTGTACTACAACAGATATCATACCTGTGTACTACAACAGATATCATACCTGTATAATCTACAACAGATATCATACCTGTATAATCTACATCAGATATCATACCTGTGTACTACAACAGATATCATACCTGTGTACTACAACATATATCATACCTGTATAATCTACAACAGATATCATACCTGTGTACTACAACAGATATCATACCTGTATAATCTACAACAGATATCATACCTGTGTACTACAACAGATATCATACCTGTATAATCTACAACACTTATCATACCTGTATACTACAACAGATATCATACCTGTGTACTACAACAGATATCATACCTGTGTACTACAACAGATATCATACCTGTGTACTACAACAGATATCATACCTGTATAATCTACAACACTTATCATACCTGTATAATCTACAACAGATATCATACCTGTATCATCTACAACAGATATCATACCTGTGTACTACAACATATATCATACCTGTATAATCTACAACAGATATCACACCTGTGTACTACAACAGATATCATACCTGTGTACTACAACAGATATCATACCTGTGTACTACAACAGATATCATACCTGTATAATCTACAACAGATATCATACCTGTATAATCTACAACAGATAGCATACCTGTGTACTACAACAGATATCATACCTGTGTACTACAACAGATATCACACCTGTATACTACAACATATATCATACCTGTATCATCTACAACAGATATCATACCTGTGTACTACAACATATATCATACCTGTATAATCTACAACAGATATCATACCTGTATAATCTACAACAGATATCATACCTGTATAATCTACAACAGATATCATACCTGTGTACTACAACATATATCATACCTGTATAATCTACAACAGATATCATACCTGTGTACTACGACAGATATCATACCTGTGTACTACAACATATATCATACCTGTATAATCTACAACAGATATCATACCTGTGTACTACAACATATATCATACCTGTGTACTACAACATATATCATACCTATATAATCTACAACAGATATCATACCTGTGTACTACGACAGATATCATACCTGTGTACTACAACAGATAGCATACCTGTGTACTACAACAGATATCATACCTGTATAATCTACAACAGATATCATACCTGTATCATCTACATCAGATATCATACCTGTATACTACAACAGATATCATACCTGTGTACTACAACATATATCATACCTGTGTACTACAACAGATATCATACCTGTGTACTACAACAGATATCATACCTGTATCATCTACAACAGATATCATACCTGTATAATCTACAACAGATATCATACCTGTATACTACAACAGATATCATACCTGTGTACTACAACAGATATCATACCTGTATAATCTACAACAGATATCATACCTGTATAATCTACAACAGATATCATACCTGTATACTACAACAGATATCATACCTGTGTACTACAACAGATATCATACCTGTATAATCTACAACATATATCATACCTGTGTACTACAACAGATATCATACCTTTATAATCTACAACAGATATCATACCTGTGTACTACAACATATATCATACCTGTATACTACATCAGATATCATACCTGTGTATTACAACAGACATCATACCTGTGTACTACAACAGATATCATACCTGTATAATCTACAACAGATATCATACCTGTATAATCTACAACAGATATCATACCTGTGTACTACAACAGATATCATACCTGTATAATCTACAACAGATATCATACCTGTATAATCTACAACAGATATCATACCTGTGTACTACAACAGATATCATACCTGTATAATCTACAACAGATATCATACCTGTATAATCTACAACAGATATCATACCTGTGTACTACAACAGATATCATACCTGTATAATCTACAACAGATATCATACCTGTATAATCTACAACAGATATCATACCTGTATACTACAACAGATATCATACCTGTGTACTACAACAGATATCATACCTGTATAATCTACAACATATATCATACCTGTGTACTACAACAGATATCATACCTTTATAATCTACAACAGATATCATACCTGTGTACTTCAACATATATCATACCTGTATACTACATCAGATATCATACCTGTGTATTACAACAGACATCATACCTGTGTACTACAACAGATATCATACCTGTATAATCTACAACAGATATCATACCTGTATAATCTACAACAGATATCGTACCTGTGTACTACAACAGATATCATACCTGTATAATCTACAACAGATATCATACCTGTATACTACAACAGATATCATACCTGTGTACTACAACAGATATCATACCTGTATAATCTACAACAGATATCATACCTGTATACTACAACAGATATCATACCTGTGTACTACAACAGATATCATACCTGTATAATCTACAACAGATATAATACCTGTGTACTACAACAGATATCATACCTGTATAATCTACAACAGATATCATACCTGTATACTACAACAGATATCATACCTGTATAATCTACAACAGATATCATACCTGTATAATCTACAACAGATATCATACCTGTGTACTACAACAGATATCATACCTGTATACTACAACATATATCATACCTGTATACTACATCAGATATCATACCTGTATCATCTACAACAGATATCATACCTGTATAATCTACAACAGATATCATACCTGTATCATCTACAACAGATATCATACCTGTATCATCTACAACAGATATCATACCTGTATAATCTACAACAGAAGTAGATAGACATGCATTCAAAATAGGCCACATCAACGGAAAGACATTTCAAACTAGGTCATATTGACAACAAATATGATTCAAACTATGTCATATTGACAACAAATATCATCTAATTTAGGTCATATTGTAAATAAAGACAATTCAAAGTAGGTCCAATTGTCAACAAATACGATTCGAATTAGGTCATATTGACAAGTATGATTCAAACTAGGTCATTGACAACAAATACGATACAAACTAGGTCAAATTGTCAACAAATACATAATGTACCATTCAAACTAGGTCATATTGTCAAAAAGGACAATTTAATCATAACTTGTGATTTCCATTGTTAGAGGACTTTAAGTCCTGTAGTTTATAGAAAACGATTACAACGATAGTGACTTGTCCCTGTCCTTTATTACCAAACTGTATCTATCTACAAAATAAAAATAGTCACTTCGCTAACAAACTCTGTCTACAAAATACCAATAATGGTCACCTCACTACCAAACTCTATCTATCTACAAAATAATAATAATGGTCACCTCACTACCAAACTCTATCTATCTACAAAATAACAATAATGGTCACCTCACAACCAAACTCTTATCTATCTACAAAATAACAATAATGGTCACCTCACTACCAAACTCTATCTATCTACAAAATAACAATAATGGTCACCTCACTACCAAACTCTATCTACAAAATAACAATAATTGTCACCTCACTACCAAACTCTATCTACAAAATAACAATAATGGTCACCTCACTACCAAACTCTATCTACAAAATAACAATAATGGTCGCCTCACTACCAAACTCTATCTATCTACAAAATAACAATAATGGTCACCTCACTTCCAAACTCTATTTATCTACAAAATAACAATAATGGTCACCTCACTACCAAACTCTATTTATCTACAAAATAACAATAATGGTCACCTCACTACCAAACTCTATCTACAAAATAACAATAATGGTCACCTCACTACCAAACTCTATCTATCTACAAAATAACAATAATGGTCACCTCACTACCAAACTCTATCTATCTACAAAATAACAATAATGGTCACCTCACTACCAAACTCTATTTATCTACAAAATAACAATAATGGTCACCTCACTACCAAACTCTATCTACAAAATAACAATAATGGTCACCTCACTACCAAACTCTATCTATCTACAAAATAACAATAATGGTCACCTCACTACCAAACTCTATTTATCTACAAAATAACAATAATGGTCACCTCACTACCAAACTCTATTTATCTACAAAATAACAATAATGGTCACCTCACTACCAAACTCTATTTATCTACAAAATAACAATAATGGTCACCTCACTACCAAACATTATCTACAAAATAACAAAATGGTCACCTCACTACCAAACTCTATTTATCTACAAAATAACAATAATGGTCACCTCACTACCAAACTCTATTTATCTACAAAATAACAATAATGGTCACCTCACTACCAAACTCTATATCTACAAAATAACAATAATGGTCACCTCACTACCAAACTCTATTTATCTACAAATAACAATAATGGTCACCTCACTACCAAACTCTATCTATCTACAAAATAACAATAATGGTCACCTCACTACCAAACTCTATTTATCTACAAAATAACAATAATGGTCACCTCACTACCAAACTCTATCTACAAAATAACAATAATGGTCACCTCACTACCAAACTCTATTTATCTACAAAATAACAATAATGGTCACCTCACTACCAAACTCTATCTATCTACAAAATAACAATAATGGTCACCTCACTACCAAACTCTATCTATCTACAAAATAACAATAATGGTCACCTCACTACCAAACTCTATCTACAAAATAACAATAATGGTCACCTCACTACCAAACTCTATCTATCTACAAAATAACAATAATGGTCACCTCACTACCAAACTCTATTTATCTACAAAATAACAATAATGGTCACCTCACTACCAAACTCTATCTATCTACAAAATAACAATAATGGTCACCTCACTACCAAACTCTATCTATCTACAAAATAACAATAATGGTCACCTCACTACCAAACTCTATTTATCTACAAAATAACAATAATGGTCACCTCACTACCAAACTCTATATCTACAAAATAACAATAATGGTCACCTCACTACCAAACTATCTATCTACAAAATAACAATAATGGTCACCTCACTACCAAACTCTATTTATCTACAAAATAACAATAATGGTCACCTCACTACCAAACTCTATTTATCTACAAAATAACAATAATGGTCACCTCACTACCAAACTCTATTTATCTACAAAATAACAATAATGGTCACCTCACTACCAAACTCTATCTACAAAATAACAATAATGGTCACCTCACTACCAAACTCTATCTACAAAATAACAATAATGGTCACCTCACTACCAAACTCTATCTACAAAATAACAATAATGGTCACCTCACTACCAAACTCTATTTATCTACAAAATAACAATAATGGTCACCTCACTACCAAACTACCATATAATCAGTATAATAACTACCATCACATTACTACCCTGTTATCAGTGTAATAACACCCATCACATAACTTCCCTGTTATCAGTGTCATAACACCCATCACATAACTTCCCTGTTTTCAGTGTCATAACACCCTTCACATAGCTACATTGTTATCAGTGTTATAACACCCACCACATAACTACCCTGTTATCAGTGTAATAACACCCATCACATAACTTCCCTGTTATCAGTGTCATAACACCCTTCACATAGCTACATTGTTATCAGTGTAATAACACCCATCACATAACTTCCCTGTTATCAGTGTCATAACACCCACCACATAACTACCCTGTTATCAGTGTAATAACACCCATCACATAACTACCCTGTTATCAGTGTAATAACACCCATCACATAACTTCCCTGTTATCAGTGTAATAACACCCTTCACATAGCTACATTGTTATCAGTGTAATAACACCCATCACATAACTTCCCTGTTATCAGTGTCATAACACCCACAACATAACTACCCTGTTATCAGTGTAATAACACCCATCACATAACTACCCTGTTATCAGTGTAACAACATCCATCACATAACTACCCTGTTATCAGTGTAATAACATCCATCACATTACTACCCTGTTATCAGTGTAATAACATCCATCACATAACTACCCTGTTATCAGTGTAATAACATCCATCACATAACTACCCTGTTATTAGTGTCATAACACCCATCACATTACTACCCTGTTATCAGTGTCATAACACCCATCACATTACTACCCTGTTATCAGTATAATAACACCCATCACATAACTACCCTGTTATCAGTGTAATAACATCCATCACATAACTACCTTGTTATCAGTGTCATAACACCCATCACATAACTACCCTGTTATTAGTGTTATAACATATCACATAACTTCCCTGTTATCAATGTAATAACACCCTTCACATAACTACCCTGTTATCAGTGTAATAACATCCATCACATGACCACCCTGTTATCAGTGTCATAACACCCATCACATTATTACCCTGTTATAGTGTTATAACACCCATCACATGACCACCCTGTTATCAGTTTAATAACACCCATCACATAACTACCCTGTAATCAGTGTAATAACACCATCACATAGCTACGGTGTTTCCAGCGTTATAACACCCATCCCATAGCTACCATGTTATCAGTGTCCTAACACCCATCACATAATTACCATGTTATCATGGTCATAACACCTATCACATAGCTATCCTGTTATCAGTGTTATAACACCCATCACATAACCTTGTTATCAGTGTTATAACACCCATCACATAATTACTCTGTTATCAGTGTCATAACACCCATCACATAACTACCCTGTTATCAGTGTAATAACACCCATCACATAACTACCCTGTTATCAGTGTAATAACACCCATCACATAACTACCCTGTTATCAGTGTAATAACACCCATCACATTAACTACCCTGTTATTAGTGTCATAAACACCCATCACATAACTACCCTGTTATCAGTGTCATAACACCCATCACATAACTACCCTGTTATCAGTGTTATAACACCAATCACATAACTACCCTGTTATCAGTGTAATAACAACAATCACATAACTACCCCTGTTATCAGTGTAATAACACCCATCACATAACTACCCTGTTATCAGTGTTATAACACCAATCACATAACTACCCTGTTATCAATGTAATAACACCCATCACATAACTACCCTGTTATCAGTGTTATAACACCAATCACATAACCACCCTGTTATCAGTGTCATAACACCCATCACATAACTACCCTGTTATCAGTGTAATAACACCCATGATATAACTACCCTGTCATCAGTGTAATAACACCCATCACATAACTACCCTGTTATTAGTGTCATAACACCCATCACATTACTACCCTGTTATCAGTGTCATAACGCCCATCACATAACTACCCTGTTATCAGTGCAATAACACCCATCACATGACCACCCTCTTATCAGTGTCATAACACCCATCACATAACCACCCTGTTATCAGTTTAATAACACCCATCACATAACTACCCTGTTATCAATGTAATAACACCCATCACATAACTACCCTGTTATCAATGTAATAACACCCATCACATTACTACCCTGTTATCAGTGTAATAACATCCATCACATGACCACCCTGTTATCAATGTAATAACACCCACAACATAACTACCCTGTTATCAGTGTTATAACACCCATCACATAACTACCCTGTTATCAGTGTCATAACACCCATCACATAACTACCCTGTTATCAATGTAATAACACCCATCACATAACTACCCTGTTATCAGTGTTATAACACCCATCACATAACTACCCTGTTATCAGTGTCATAACACCCATCACATAACTACCCTGTTATCAGTGTTATAACACCCATCACATAACTACCCTGTTATCAATGTAATAACACCCATCACATGACCACCCTGTTATCAATGTAATAACACCCACAACATAACTACCCTGTTATCAGTGTAATAACACCCATCATATAACTACCCTGTTATCAGTGTAATGACACCCATCACATAACTACCCTGTTATCAATGTAATAACACCCATCACATAACTACCCTGTTATCAATGTAATAACACCCATCACATAACTACCCTGTTATCAGTGTAATAACATCCATCACATGACCACCCTGTTATCAGTGTCATAACACCCATCACATTACTACCCTGTTATCAGTGTAATAACACCCATGATATAACTACCCTGTCATCAGTGTAATAACATCCATCACATAACTACCCTGTTATTAGTGTCATAACACCCATCACATGACCACCCTGTTATCAGTTTAATAACACCCATCACATAACTACCCTGTCATCAGTGTAATAACACCCATCACATAACTACCCTGTTATCATTGTAATGACACCCATAACATAGCTACCTTGTTATCAGTGTCATAACACCCATCACATAATTACCCTGTTATCAGTGTCATAACACCCATCACATAACTACCCTGTTATCAGTGTAATAACACCCATAACATAGCTTCCTTGTTATCAGTGTCATAACACCCATCACATAACTACCCTGTTATCAGTGTAATGACACCCATCACATAACTACCCTGTTATCAATGTAATAACACCCATCACATTACTACCCTGTTATCAGTGTAATAACATCCATCACATGACCACCCTGTTATCAGTGTCATAACACCCATCACATTACTACCCTGTTATCAGTGTAATAACACCCATGATATAACTACCCTGTCATCAGTGTAATAACATCCATCACATAACTACCCTGTTATTAGTGTCATAACACCCATCACATGACCACCCTGTTATCAGTTTAATAACACCCATCACATAACTACCCTGTCATCAGTGTAATAACACCCATCACATAACTACCCTGTTATCATTGTAATGACACCCATAACATAGCTACCTTGTTATCAGTGTCATAACACCCATCACATAATTACCCTGTTATCAGTGTCATAACACCCATCACATAACTACCCTGTTATCAGTGTAATAACACCCATAACATAGCTTCCTTGTTATCAGTGTCATAACACCCATCACATAACTACCCTGTTATCAATGTAATTACACCCATCACATAACTACCCTGTTATCAGTGTAATAACACCCATCACATAACTACCCTGTTATCAGTGTAATAACACCCATCACATAACTACCCTGTTATCAGTGTAATAACACCCATCACATTACTACCCTGTTATTAGTGTCATAACACCCATCACATAACTACCCTGTTATCAGTGTCATAACACCCATCACATAACTACCCTGTTATCAGTGTTATAACACCAATCACATAACTACCCTGTTATCAGTGTAATAACACCAATCACATAACTACCCTGTTATCAGTGTAATAACACCCATCACATAACTACCCTGTTATCAGTGTTATAACACCAATCACATAACTACCCTGTTATCAATGTAATAACACCCATCACATAACTACCCTGTTATCAGTGTTATAACACCAATCACATAACCACCCTGTTATCAGTGTCATAACACCCATCACATAACTACCCTGTTATCAGTGTAATAACACCCATGATATAACTACCCTGTCATCAGTGTAATAACACCCATCACATAACTACC
The DNA here is from genome assembly GCF_902652985.1 of Pecten maximus. Lineage (NCBI taxonomy): Eukaryota > Metazoa > Mollusca > Bivalvia > Pectinida > Pectinidae > Pecten > Pecten maximus. Next base: position 51,803,320 of record NC_047018.1, on the reverse strand, counting down.
CTGTTATTAGTGTCATAACACCCATCACATTACTACCCTGTTATCAGTGTCATAACGCCCATCACATAACTACCCTGTTATCAGTGCAATAACACCCATCACATGACCACCCTCTTATCAGTGTCATAACACCCATCACATAACCACCCTGTTATCAGTTTAATAACACCCATCACATAACTACCCTGTTATCAATGTAATAACACCCATCACATAACTACCCTGTTATCAATGTAATAACACCCATCACATTACTACCCTGTTATCAGTGTAATAACATCCATCACATGACCACCCTGTTATCAATGTAATAACACCCACAACATAACTACCCTGTTATCAGTGTTATAACACCCATCACATAACTACCCTGTTATCAGTGTCATAACACCCATCACATAACTACCCTGTTATCAATGTAATAACACCCATCACATAACTACCCTGTTATCAGTGTTATAACACCCATCACATAACTACCCTGTTATCAGTGTCATAACACCCATCACATAACTACCCTGTTATCAGTGTTATAACACCCATCACATAACTACCCTGTTATCAATGTAATAACACCCATCACATGACCACCCTGTTATCAATGTAATAACACCCACAACATAACTACCCTGTTATCAGTGTAATAACACCCATCATATAACTACCCTGTTATCAGTGTAATGACACCCATCACATAACTACCCTGTTATCAATGTAATAACACCCATCACATAACTACCCTGTTATCAATGTAATAACACCCATCACATTACTACCCTGTTATCAGTGTAATAACATCCATCACATGACCACCCTGTTATCAGTGTCATAACACCCATCACATTACTACCCTGTTATCAGTGTAATAACACCCATGATATAACTACCCTGTCATCAGTGTAATAACATCCATCACATAACTACCCTGTTATTAGTGTCATAACACCCATCACATGACCACCCTGTTATCAGTTTAATAACACCCATCACATAACTACCCTGTCATCAGTGTAATAACACCCATCACATAACTACCCTGTTATCATTGTAATGACACCCATAACATAGCTACCTTGTTATCAGTGTCATAACACCCATCACATAACTACCCTGTTATCAGTGTCATAACACCCATCACATAACTACCCTGTTATCAGTGTAATAACACCCATAACATAGCTTCCTTGTTATCAGTGTCATAACACCCATCACATAACTACCCTGTTATCAATGTAATTACACCCATCACATAACTACCCTGTTATCAGTGTAATAACACCCATCACATAACTACCCTGTTATCAGTGTAATAACACCCATCACATAACTACCCTGTTATCAGTGTAATAACACCCATCACATTACTACCCTGTTATTAGTGTCATAACACCCATCACATAACTACCCTGTTATCAGTGTCATAACACCCATCACATAACCACCCTGTTATCAGTGTCATAACACCCATCACATAACTACCCTGTTATCATTGTAATAACACCCATCACATAACTACCCTGTTATCAGTGTCATAACACCCATCACATAACCACCCTGTTATCAGTGTCATAACACCCATCACATAACTACCCTGTTATCAATGTAATAACACCCATCACATAACCACCCTGTTATCAATGTAATAACACCCATCACATAACCACCCTGTTATCAATGTAATAACACCCATCACATAACTATCCTGTTATCAGTGTAATAACATCCATCACATGACCACCCTGTTATCAGTGTAATAACACCCATCACATAACTACCCTGTTATCAGTGTTATAACACCCATCACATTACTACCCTGTTATCAGTGTTATAACACCCATCACATTACTACCCTGTTATCAGTGTCATAACACCCATCACATAACTACCCTGTTATCAGTGTAATAACACCCATCATATAACTTCCTTGTTATCAGTGTCATAACACCCATCACATAACTACCCTGTTATCAGTGTAATAACACCCATCCTATAACTTCCCTGTTATCAGTGTAATAACACCCATCACATAACTTCCCTGTTATCAGTGTAATAACACCCATCACATAGCTTCCATGTTATCAGTGTAATAACACCCTTCACATAACTTCCCTGTTATCAGTGTCATAACAACCATCACATAACTACCCTGTTATCACACTTTTAATCATCAGATATATTTGCGTTGAATTAAAGTTTCAATGTCTCAATTCATGACGCCATGCATGAAGCTTCTTTGCAGGAAGGGAAACATCAAAATATCAACGAAATATTTATTAACACACTCGGCATGGCTAAACTAACACACTCCCTGAGTACGTCGGAACATTATTTGTTAATTATCGTGTATCTTATGGAGCCGGTCTTGGTAAGGTGCCCACTGATTCGGTTATACCACAGTACGGACAATAGAAAATGTATATGGCCCTCTGATTCGGTTATTGCAATGAGTGTATGGCCCACTGATTCGGTTATGACAATGTGTGTACGGCCCACTGATTCGGTTATGACAATGAGTGTATGGCCCACTGATTCGGTTATGACAATGTGTGTGTGGCCCACTGATTCGGTTATGACAATGTGTGTATGGCCCACTGATTCGGTTATGACAATGTGTGTATGGCCCACTGATTCAGTTATGACAATGTGTGTATGGCCCACTGATCCAGTTATGACAATGTGTGTATAGCCCACTGATTCAGTTATGACAATGTGTGTATGGCCCACTGTTTCGGTTATGACAATGTGTGTATGGCCCACTGATTCGGTTATGACAATGTGTGTATGGGCACTGATTCACTTATGACAATGTATGTATGGCCCACTGATTCACTTATGACAATGTGTGTATGGCCCACTGATTCGGTTATGACAATGTGTGTATGGCCCACTGATTCACTTATGACAATGTATGTATGGCCCACTGATTCAGTTATGACAATGTGTGTATGGCCCACTGATTCGGTTATGACAATGTATGTATGGCCCACTGATTCAGTTATGACAATGTGTGTATAGCCCACTGATTCGGTTATGACAATGTGTGTATGGCCCACTGATTCAGTTATGACAATGTGTGTATGGCCCACTGATTCAGTTCTGACAATGAGTGTATGGCCCACTGATTCAGTTATGACAATGAGTGTTTGGCCCACTGATTTAGTTATGACAATGTGTGTATGGCCCACTGATTCAGTTATGACAATGTGTGTATAGCCCACTGATTCGATTAATACAAGATGTCTATGGCCCACTGAATCGGTTGTACTATATCGGCTAGCTCATATCTTTCTTCACCAGAACCATCGATCTCGGAGATCGAGTAGCCCTGGCTACAAACTTATTTGAAATGCTGACAAGACAATTTACTATATAACAATCACGGGGAATTGAAATGGCATATTGACTCGATAAATATGTTGTAGTCTGTGTCGGTCGAGAGTTTCTTGATAATTTGATTGTGTGCCAATAACGAGGGTCCATATACTGCCAACAAGAGCTTGGAACTGTTGCGCCCAACTGGACGGAACACAATGGTGTCGGTACAGATTTCTACCTCATTGGCCTACACTGGCGCTGGTTCTTGGAATGATTATAAAATGTCAGCTACAGTAGCGAGGATAAGGTTGATAATTATCTAAGTTTAACTAGCTGCCTGTATGATGTTGGCAGGACATTGTAAAACATTGACCAACACTACATGTATCACGTACACTTAAAAAAAATATTTCTCGAAATATTATTTCAGCAATGAAACCCTGTATCATTTTACAGCATTAAATTACCAGCAGACGAAAATCGATGAAATGTGCAAACACCATATGGCAATATAACTTTTAATGTAACAAGATGGCGGCCATATACGGTATCAGATTTGTAGTCAGATATGAAAATACATTGTAGTTTTACATCCCGTGACCAGACGTTTAATCTCGAGATAGCGAAGGTACAGTACCACAATTTGATTCAGAGCGTCGCCCGATGTGAGGGCAGGGCACCGAGACTATTAAAGGTAATCGATGGCGATGATAAATCTTCCTTCAACGTTTTCTCAACTTTCCGCACGAGCGCACAGACCAAAATCGTTCGAATTGGCATAAAATTGTCAGGAAAATAATCGTTCGAAATCCCACATTACGGCACTGTCAAGTTTATCTGGATAAACGAGTTCATGGGATATTATCGAACAAATGAGAGGTCGTATGTCTGTCTCCTACAGCCTCCGCCCAAGGGAGTGTAACAATAAGGTGGAGTTTTACAGGGTAATTACTTAAGGAAACTCGACATACAGAGCACGTGCTGGTCAATCTCGATCGCTAATTAACCGGTCAACTATCGCTGACCGGTAGTATTCCGGCGCTCGACATATTGCTTTTAATTCTCTCGACACAACCATCATGAACACCGAGATTGTTATAAACTTGGAACGTCTTTCCTTATTCACACATGAATGTTACCGACAAAGCACTGTTTGTAGTAAAGCATTCTAAAAATTGATTTTTTTATGTTTTATTCGCTTTTTTAGTTTGAAATGCCTGAAAAAGCGGCTTTATACCAATGAGTGTTGCGTTTCGATTTTCAGTCACGCGATGGACTCGACCAAATTACATGTGGAAATGATTCACGATGACAATAACATCTTCATCACGTTCACTCTGAATTTATAAGGTGTATAAATAACTCATTGGTCGTGTCAAACCCATGTTCGCACGCGATTACGATGTGAATTGAGGTGAGCTTAGGTCGGCCGCCCGCTAACAACACGGTGTGACTTTAGGGGGGAAATGCCCGAATACCTCGCGTGCTGGCGCGTGTTAGAACCGTTGCATGGAGTGAGCACGTTCTATCGTGGATGGTCTGACATTTAGGCGTCCTGATATGGTGGTGTCACTGTCTTCAGGTCAGTACCTCTACCATGTATCAATTCCAGCAGAGTTATTTAACAGAACGATGCTATTACATGTGTAAGTTATTACGATTGAAGATCAACTTTAATCTTTTATCTGTAGTAATATCAAGGTTATCTCTATAGAACGTCCGTGCTGTGGATCTATCTCGGTTACTCTCTACGTCATTGTGTATGTCGTCAATTCAAATCCACAATTAACCACTTCCGGTACCAGAACATCATCTCAAATCAATCACTTCCGGTGGCAGTTCCTCGCTACAGATAAATATAGTAACGACCATTCCCTTTTAGAGTCAGTGTCGTGATGGTAGCTGACATCCAGTCTCTTGAAACTAACATCATTCCGTGACCACCTGGTTCACCTCAACTGAAGTCAATTCCCGTATGTAAGCCTTAAAGCATTTTTTCTCATATACTTCACAGAGTTATACCGTGGTTGCCAAGCAAAAGATCACGGGAGGCTAAAGACAGCTTGCACGCGCTATATGACGTTGCTCGCAATAACGTAACGTCATCATTATACGTTGAGGAATCATGTCGTAAAGTATGCCGTCATTAATTTTGACGCATATTCCAAGGAGCATTGAAGATAGCGCGATGAAAAACTTTGATAAAAAGCTTACATTTGCCTGCAAGCATGTGAGAAAACTAATCAAACATGAGTCTGTTCCGCAAACAAGGATATCCCAACCCTCGTGTAAGAGTTTGGCTGGGCAGCACTCAGCAAGCCAAACCGACTTGCCATTTTTGTTTACACTCGAGTAGAGATATCCACGGAACAGACACATGTTAAATTCTATTGGTCAATTGCTTCAGAACTTGATGAAACGAAATCACGATCTCTCTGAGATCATATAACAAATAAAAACCTTTGTTTTCCTGTCGTGTCGCAATGAGTCTAGACAGTAACAATTCAGTATACACTACAGTGGACCCGCGATAATCCGGACGCCGATAGTCCGGAAAACGCGCAGTCCGGACGGAAGTGCACGGGAACGGATTTCCGTAACGTTATTTGTATTCACCAGTCCGGAAATTTGGATTCTGATTCCGGAACCCCATTTTGGGAACGGAACGTACTAATCCGGACGATTTTTCACCACATGGAAGGGAAAATGTCGGGGCAAGTCACCCGTGTCGACAGCTGTACAATCCCTCGCTTGACACTGTGCGTAGTCATAGCGATCGCTGCCAGGTCATAGCCGCAGTGCTATATTATCGGAATAAAGTTCACTCTTATACAGTAATATTATGTTTCCAGATTACAACTTTTTCTATGTGTTTTCTTGGTAATTCATCAGCTTGGTCTATTTCCAAGTGAAACCGGACACTTTTCAACTCTCGGCCTTATTGGGACAATCGTCGGTATGAAAATGTTATACCGGCCCTTTCGGCCTTTACAATTCCTGCGACAAACGTCAGAATGGCAACTGCCATACCAGCCCTCCCAGCCTATACATTTCCAGAGACAAACGTCGGCATGGTAACTGACAGTCGATATCAGAATTTAACAAATTCCAGACATGCCTTAAGGAAATACCGATATTGATTGATGAAAGTAAATTATCATGCTCGATAACAAAGGACAAAAAAAATGAAAAAAAAACACAGGAGAACGGTTTTGTGATTTTGTGAATTGATACGGAAGATATCTATTTCTCTGTTGGCCTATTACGGCTATTTGGCTAAGTACGAAATACACTATAACATTGCTTATCGCCTAATGTTGTTAGGAAATGCTGAATTCAAAAGTAAATTTTCATTATTGGAAATATCTATTCTCATATATATATATATATATATATATATACAAGTTAATTCGGTAAAGCGTTCTTACAAATAAAGAACAATGTACATACATTAGAAAATAAATACCAATTATCTAAATAACACTGACCAGCAATCTGGGGGGTTGTAAAAATGGTCATATATGTTTGTTTTTTTCTGTGTTAGATTCGTGCTACAATAACCAGCGTTAATTTCCACTGATCTGTCTACAGGTTGTTTACCCCGAGACAGGTGATCGGCTCCTTGTATCAGTTCATGTCTTTAGCCATACATGTAACTAAAATTAAATGATGGTCAATTTGTCTAATTGACTAATTACGTGATTAAAGAATCAAACTAAGACTCCATGTAACAGTTAAAATGATAATAAATAAATGTGCCATACACAACCTCCCTCTCAGACACTCCCGAACGCTAATGATAATTTTAAATTTTGGCGGGAAAAGAATAAACTTATCGGCCAATGAGGTGGTGTTTCACTATCTGAACCAAGTTCCTTAAAGTTATAATCTGGTGATGTTTGTGTGGATTTATTTGAGGAATTAAGGTTTGAGTTAGGTACTTCATTGATACCAGAATGAAGAGTTATAGCTAAAGATTCGGAAAACAAATACATACGTTCCTAACGTATATTATACGTTATTAAAAATAGAAGGTGTATAGTAATTAATGCGCGAAGTGCAAACAGGAAGGAATTCGTCATCTGGGGTTTCCCAGCCCACTGTTCAGGTCAAATCACTGCTCGAAGGAAAAGAACGAACCCCTCCCCCTCCCAGCCCGGCATATTCACATTCTTGTACATAATGTAAGTGTGTATGTTGGGGAGGGATGGGAAGGGAGGGGTGGGGGTGGTTGGGGGGGGGGGGGGGGGGGGGCGTTTTGGTGGGGGTGCGGGGATGGTATGTTAAATATTCTCATTCTTTGCTTGAATGGGGATGTATACTTAGGTTTCTCTCTTAATATGCCTATTTATGCGGAATAATTATCACTGGTCTTAGGTTTGCGGGGAAGTCGTAATTATCTCTCTATAAAGTCGTCTTGTGGGGAATATAACCCATAATTCTTCAAGCCGACTTGCTAGTTGTTCTAAAAATAGCACATTTTCAACTTTTGGCGGCAACTTACAAATTTTCGCATCCGGATTCTTTTCAAATAGTGCTTGGATTTATGGGGAATCAGAGGAATCCCCCATAAAACCGATTATTCCCCACAATGTTGGTCAAAAGTCTAATTATATTCCCCATAGGCATGGTATTGCGAGTCTCTTTCTCTCTCTACCCCGCGCGTGAAGAAGCCGAAGAGTTAACAGTCGTTTCGTCCCAAAATGATTATACCTGGATACAGGAAAAATCTGAAGAATCAGAGAGTACGAGATAACCAGCTGGTAACATGAAAACTGTCATCAGAATTTAGTTACAGTGATATGAACTACTTAGAAATGTATAGAAACTTGTGGGCGATATTACATAGAAACTTGTTGGCGATATTACATAGAAACTTGTGGGCGATATTACATAGAAACGTGTGGGCGATATTGCATAGAAACTTGTGGGCGATATTACATAGAAACTTGTTGGCGATATTACATATAAACTTGTGGGCGATATTACATAGAAACGTGTGGGCGATATTACATAGAAACTTGTGGGCGATATTACATAGAAACTTGTGGGCGATATTACATAGAAACTTGTTGGCGATATTACATAGAAACTTGTGGGCGATATTACATAGAAACTTGTGGACGATATTACATAGAAACTTGATTACAGAACATCATGATGCACTATCGTCCATGAAATGGTAATAAATATAACAAGTATGTTGTGTATAAAGTCTGGAAAACTCTCGCAGTATTCTGTAGAGAATCCAAATTGGCCAATGTCCATGAGAACAAAGTTATATAACATTATATATCAAAAGTGTACAAACCAGAAATTACGGGTGCCGAAATCACCACGTGATACTGGCTGCCAGGGACTGTAGATGTTGTCGACGACGGGAGGCGACCAAATTTGAGTCTCGGACAGCAGCACTGTGATGTAAGAAATGTGAGGAATGCTGATGGGGATGTCCGAATAAAAACAATAGTTTAACAAACAAACAGATAGCAGCATGGAATCCTAGGGCGGAACAAAGCCTTGAACTTTCGTACAAATCTCGAGGGTAGCGGGTTTGTAGGTTGGTAATCCAGTATCTCTCCATCGAGCGACGCTTCCTTTCATCCCAGGTAGGGCTAATATCAATAGCAACTACCTGCATGTTCTTCCAGCTATGACTTGGTAAATTAAGATGCCTTGCCCTGTTTTCGTATAATAACGGCGAATTAAATAGTATCCATTTTACAGAAATATATCTAATCAACACCAACAAAGAAATACAACTTAATAAAGGCTTCTGAAAATGATAGCAAAAGTTACATACCCAATACAGGAATACGAAATAACTACTTCGGGGTACCATTTATTAGTTATTTACTTTGGATAAAAAAGCGATTGGAGGGTGATTAAAACATCAGGTTCGTGTAACAGTATATTCTTGTTTTCAAGCAAGCGTAATTTTGGTAAACTGTCAGCTTTGGATTGAAAGAAAACAAATCCGAACTCTTCTTCGTTAGAGGTACGAAAGAAATCGCTGGCATCCACCTTAATACCTGCACGTTGGATCAATGTTGTTGCCAATGTCCCAGGGCAGTAATTCATTATAATGGCTTTACTTGGTGACTCAAATAATTACCTGCGTGCCTGCTACTGCAACAACAGTACACTTGAGTTTGTATTTGATTTCTGTGTTAAATATGGTAGCGCTAAGTGGCGTGTAGCCCTCGTGCGCAGACACACTGCACGCGCATGTGCACCGTATTACTGATAACATCCTTAGATTCTGGTGTATAGGATGCGTGGTAACTCCCTGTGGGACTATTTTCGTTTCACTCTATACGAGATTTGTTCACTGCATCCAGAGGAATGGTTTTTAAAGTTCAAAGCAATTACTTTCTCCTGTGACATTTCCTCTTTTACACGACGGCTATACCATAGTGTTATCTCTGTAATAGTGCTGCTGATATCAAATAGCGTTAGATTATGTCACTTGAAAGTCAGAGAATATTTAAAAACTGCGTGGATGCACAGCATCACATGCACGTGAAGTGTACAATGATGGTAGACAATGATTTAGCTATGGCGTACATTGTATACGACATTTCGTATTTTGGGTTTCTCCTGATGTTAGGGATTGATATTAATTTGTCCCTGTCCACAGAAAATAAGCATTCATGTACTGGTTCCATTTTGTGGTTAAACGTTACTTAACGAAATTCCTGAACTATAAAAAATCGTAGGAAAGTATTACCGAGTCATTCTGTAATGCTTTCCCTCGGAACATCTTAAAATAAGGAAGATTGATGAAACTGGCCCTTGGTATTTCTTCTTTTTAAAGATTTTGAAGAATTTCACTCCTGTCGGCTTTTAAGCAAAGTTAATTGTTTCGTCATCCTCATGGATAAATCAGAACACGTGGAAAGAAGACAACAGACGAAACTAAAACCATACGTCATTCCAATATAGATGGCATAGATAGTTTGTTGAAGGCAACTTTCTGTGTGTTTCAAGGTCAAAATAAAGGTCAGAGTAACCTACTTTTGAACCAAGACATGTCGCCTGGAAGGACTTACATGTAGCTACACGTATATAGGTGAACACGTGCCCTAAGTATGAAGTTCTAATGACAAGCCGTGTACGAGGATGGACGGATACATATCCCTATATAGCTATAGTCCCCCGGTTCTCGTGGTGTTATTTATAGATCGTTATTAACATAATACTGTCAAACATGGTGTTATTTATAGATCGTTATTAACATAATACCGTCAAACATGGTGTTATTTATAGATCGTTATTAACATAATACTGTCAAACATGGTGTTATTTATAGATCATCATCAACATAATACTGTCAAACATGGTGTTATTTATAGATCATCATCAACATAATACTGTCAAACATGGTGTTATTTATAGATCATTATTGACATAATACTGTCAAACATGGTGTTATTTATAGATCATTATTGACATAATACTGTCAAACATGGTGTTATTTATAGATCGTTATTGACATAATACAGTCAATCATGGTGTTATTTATAGATCATCATCAACATAATACTGTCAAACATGGTGTTATTTATAGATCATTATCGACATAATACTGTCAAACATGGTGTTATTTATAGATCGTTATTGACATAATACTGTCAAACATGGTGTTATTTATAGATCGTTATTAACATAATACTGTCAAACATGGTGTTATTTATAGATCATTTTAAACATAATACTGTCAAACATGGTGTTATTTATAGATCATCATTAACATAATACTGTCAAACATGGTGTTATTTATAGATCGTTATTGACATAATACTGTCAAACATAGTGTTATTTATAGATCATTATTGAACATAATACTGTCAAACATGGTGTTATTTATAGACATATCTGACATAATACGGTCAACATGGTGTTATTTATAGATCGTTATTGACATAATACTGTCAAACATAGTGTTATTTATAGATCATTATTGACATAATACTGTCAAACATGGTGTTATTTATAGATCATCATAAACAAAATACTGTCAAACATGATGTTATTTATAGATCTTCTTAAACATAATACTGTCAAACATGGTGTTATTTATAGATCATCATCAACATAATACTGTCAAACATTGTGTTATTTATAGATCATTATTGCCATAATACTGTCAAACATGGTGTTATTTATAGATCGTTATTGACATAATACTGTCAAACATGGTGTTATTTATAGATCGTTATTGACATAATACTGTCAAACATGGTGTTATTTATAGATCATTATTGACATAATACTGTCAAACATGGTGTTATTTATAGATCGTTATTAACATAATACTGTCAAACATGGTGTTATTTATAGATCGTTATTAACATAATACTGTCAATCATGGTGTTAGCTATAGATACGTTTTGATATACATGTATAGATAAATCCTTATGGTCGTATATCAGATACAACGTTGTAGAGAAGACAATAAAACAACCCAAAAGTGTACATTTTGATATGAATAAGTAAGAAGTGATAATTACGTTACAAAGCATCTCATAATCCATTGTTTTCGAGTCCTGCCAAATAATACAAATATATGAACATGTAGTATACAGAGACGTTATAAAGTGTTGGGACACATTTTTAATGGATTTCCACAGCCTTGTAGAGAACTACTTACTCGTTCCTCTGAGTATTTTGTATAATTGTCCGTAGCCACTTAAGGGATATTTAACGTTGCATTTTAAAAATTAAATAGCAACGGCATTATTAGTAGTTTAAACCTATTTTATTAACATATAATAATGACAAAGGGATTAGTCAGCAAGTTTTACCAACTTATAAACGACTTCTCCCATAATAATAACAAAATAATAAACAATAACATAGTCACATGATGGCATATACAAATATTCAGAAATATGATAAAGAAACGAAAATATAACAAGTGACATTATTCTAAATGTAGTAATAAAGAACAAAAGAACGAGACACTTCTTTAGTACATAATTATGTGCCTATTTTATGAAAATTCAGCACTTACGAAAAAAATATCAGGTGAAGAGCTTATAATTGTCTACTAGCGGATTTCAAGAACATCGAAAAACAAAGTCATAAACAAGAGGCCCATAGTGCCTGCTTCGCTCACCTGATTTTTTCAGTAATGATGGCAAAATACTCTAATATGAGCTATACTAGATATTGCAAATAGTTTCCTACTTTTGAATTCCCTTTCCATACAATAGTTTAAACTACAGGTGGACCAATCCTGTCATTCTTGAAAAAGGAAAAAAAAGTGTTTGTTTTTGGTTTTTGTTATTATTTTTTTGTTTTGCTATACAGTCGAACCTGTAATAGCAGACACCCTTATATAGTGGATACCTGTCCATAACGGACAGTACCAGGAATCCCAAATGAAAATCACTATTTAAGCAATGAACAGTGGTTTTAATGTTGTTATTGTCGATATGGCAGCAAGATGTATGGTGGGCAAATGGCATAGGAACCCGTTATGTTAAAGGGTTCCCATGCTACATTTGCCCACTATAACAACATTAAAACCACTGTTCAATACTTATATTTACATTGTCTTACCATTTTCGTCCACTTTGAAAAAAACTAAACCAACACAAAAAATCCCGCCTTTTTTAATGTCACATGACCCACTGGGTGTTATAGCCTGAGGCACTGGGTGTTATAGGCGTATAGTGGCAACTGCCTCTTAGCATTGTGTCAATGGGGAAATGTGGAGCAAATGTAAATATATAAATATCATGTATATAGCGGACACCTTCTTAATGCGGACAGCATGAATGTTCCCCTTTCGGATGTCCCCTTTCGGGTGTCCCCTTTTCTACCACCCCAAGAGTGCCACATCCTTTTATACAACATTAGATCTCTTTCGGCCAATTACGCTTCCGACCAAATTTTATCAAAATGCATTCAACTGTTCAAGACGAGTGGGGATTTAAATGATTAATCACTATTTCCCCTATTAGGCCCTACCCCATTAAAGCCACACCTTCTGTTTATTCATTAGATCTCATTGGCTATTATGCTCCAGAGAAAATTCCATCAAAATCTATTCAGGCGGTCAGGACTCCTCCCCTCAAGCCCTTGGACAGCCACAGCCTCCGTTTATTTAACTCTTCCTTCGCCAATTAAATCCTGACCAAATTTCATCAAAATCCATTCGGACGTTCAGGACAAGTAGCGATTAAAAGGATTTAACTCGATTTCCCATATGGGCCCCGTCCCTCCTACCCTAGGTGAGTCACACCCTCCGTCTATTAATGTTTGCCCAATAATGCCCCAGGCCAATTTTCAGCCAAATCCGTAAAGGAATTTTCATCAATTTCCCATGTAAGGCCCTGCCACTCAAGCTCCGGCGGAGTCACAGCCTCTTTTTATACAACGTTTGATCTCCTTTACCTTTTGTCTAATAGTACTCGAAACAAAATTTCATCAAAATTCATTCAGGCATTCAGGACTAGTATGGAGCTTACCCCAATTTCCGCTATTTTGCCCCATCACTCCAGCCCCAGGGGAGCCACACACCCCGTTTATACAACATTTGATCCCTTTGCCCAATAAAACCTAGGATTAAACCTATTGGGCAAAGGGGGTCAAACGTTGTATAAACAGAGGGTGTGGCTGGTTTAATCTTGTTCCTCTCCCAAAACTGAAAATCCAGGTAACAATTTTTTTTTTTTTTTTTTTTGACAATCAGGATTTGTTTACACAGGAGTCTGATTATACCATATACATATATTTTTTAACTGATATATATTTACGATATATCAGCATGATTTACCTGTACAGGTAACGGGAAGTTTGATTTACCTGTACAGGTAACGGGAAGTTTGATTTACCTGTACAGGTAACGGGAACTTTGATTTACCTGTACAGGTAACGGGAACTTTGGATTTACCTGTACAGGTAACCGGAACGTTGATTTACCTGTACAGGTAACGGGAAGTTTGGATTTACCTGTACAGGTAACGGGAAGTTTGATTTACCTGTACAGGTAACAGAAAGTTTGATTTACCTGTACAGGTAACAGAAAGTTTGATTTACCTGTACAGGTAACAGGAAGTTTGATTTACCTGTACAGGTAACAGGAAGTTTGATTTACCTGAACAGGTAACAGGAAGTTTGATTTACCTGTACGGATAACAGGAACTTTGAACGAGTGGGGTAAATTATGCAATATTTTGATGCTGCGCACTCGTGAAAAAATATCAAAATGCTAGCCACACTCGTAAAATATATTTGGTATTACTGAACACACTGTTAAATATCCTCTAAACATTTCTCGCTACGTACTATTTGAAATAAATGACTAAGATTTTACTATCCTAAATACATGTAGTAAATTTTGTTTCTTCTTTTTGAAATTGATCAGATTCGATTTCGTTTAGGTTAAACGGTCATAAAGTACAGCCCTCGGCCATTTGAACTAAACTCACAAGCCATTCAAATATACTCAAATATACCAAAATATACTCAAATACGAAGAAAATTCACTCACATAGCCTCATTCTGTGTGTAACATGGTAACTAATGTGTGAATATTGCAACATAAGGCATGAAAAGGGAGGTAACTCTTTTCCATATACATTCTCGCACTGAAACAAGTCCCCGAAGAAAATGTGTTTCTTGGGTTTGTAGCTATTTCCTGAGTAAATAACACACCCAATGGGTACTTTCTATATACGAGAATAAAGAGTAGGGTATTGAGATTTAAAAAATTAAAAATATACACTCTTGGTATAAATAGAAAGATTATATCCATTTAAAGAATCGGTCTTGGTTAACATGTATTTTTTCTAAGGAGTCTTCCAGACTCTTCTTTCTAAATATATTCAATTATTTTTGTTAATCCATCAAAATACTCCGGATGATTTTTTGGCATTAAACAATAATTGTCATAAATTATAGGGAAAGTCTTTTGTCCATAATTATCTAACTGTCACTCATACCCGAAATGTAACAATTTTCATATTAGTGACTGCATGTGTACATGTATTTGATGCATTGTAAATGGAAATTTTGGTTAAAGCAACATACTCTTAAAGAAATGTTTACATTTCGAGCTCTTTACACTTTTCATACTTAATATATACCCAACAAATTATCGCGAATCAAAAACTGGAGGAAAATGTGTATTTATGAAAGTAAATTGGAAATTCCCAAAAATAACTGGGCCCGACAGACCAAGATTCTATACGAATTAGTCCCATAATGCAACGGGCGGAACAAAGAAACGTAAAAGGGACTGGCATCGGCAAACCCCGAGTATTTCCGTAGGAAAGGAAATGCTTCGTTGGAACTTAGCGAGAAAGGAAAAGGGAATAGACTCGATATCAGATTCTGTCGGACGTCTATTGTATTGGATTGCTGGTTATCCTTTGAACATTGTCAACTTCACCGATCTAAAAGTTTATCGATGTTTGGTTGTATGCATATTGCTACATTTTAGAATTAAGCATTTTGTTTATTTTGTTCAGTCATTACGCGAATATTCTGTTAATATGTTTAAATGAAAGCATTATTATGCAAAGTTCACGTATACTTGATATGTAAACAACGGCCATGTGTGTAGTGTATACGTCTCTGTTTGTGCAGTGCACTTTGATACAGCCTCGTTCTCGGCTTCGTGACAAATCTCGATAAAAATAAATGCGGCGATTGCGAGTTATTTTTATACACTGATGTCTCAAGGACTCCCCCGGTCAAGCTCATATCCAGTGGTCATGCGTGCAACTAGATTTTTATGTTATCTCGGAGAATGTGGCTTTGATTAATCAAACAATGCATACGGTGTCATTTTAAATACTGGATATATTGTCTGGGAGTGTAGGACAAAAGCCCAAAACTACAGGGACACTTTAACGAAACTTGGCATGTAACAACACACTAGAACATGAGGATATTATTTATATCCTTGATGGGGCTGTGCCCCTAGGGACTTGAGAGGTCGGGAAAATAAGGGAAAATAGGGGAATTGTTTGAAATCTTTCATTTGTAAGAATGACAAAGATGTTTTCATCATTAGGTGCACACACGGGTTCCTAACAGTAATTACTGTCTATCTGTCTTCGTGTGTGTCCATCCAAATATTTAGTTCATTTCTGTATTAATTGACGAATTAATTGACCAATTAATTTAAATGAAATTCATTTTTTATGCTCAGTCCACAAAAATACACACTGACATCAATATAAAATCAAGGTCTTTAGGTCAAATTTTGTATATTTTCACTGGTGAATGTTTTGTTATGATATTATGACAAAGTTGGTTGGAATTGATCAAGTAGTCAACTGACCAAATTGATAATGTTTTACAATCCCACCATCGTCATTATCATGAGGAAATTCCACATAACATAATATTGTATGATACGAAAATCGAAAATAAGAATTAAAAAATAATGATTTAATGTATAATCCAGGACTAATACATTTACATAATATGCAGGACACAGTGCGAAGTCAAAGTAAGATATATGATCATTTCCATTTTCATTTTCAGGTGGTCTTCGAATTCTAAGACAGCATTAAAATACAAATGTGATGGCATTACCATTTTATATTATTGCTTTAACTTAGAAATCAGCAAGGTTAAGAAAATTATATGGTAGACAAAGTTTAGATTCAATTTATGTATAAAATATTTGTTGTTTTCCCTTATGCAGATACTTATAGAGCAAAGAATATGTACATTATGTCAAGATAATGATATTGATGATGAATACCATTTTATTCTCAAATGTAAATTTTATAACAATATTCTACGTACATACATTAAGCCACATTATTATAGAAGACCAAGTGTTTTTAAATTGATACAATTATTAAGTGTTCAAAATGTTTCTGAATTGAGTAAGCTAGGAAAATTCCATTATTTAGCGACAAAACAACGTTCCAAAACTGAAAATCCAGGTAACATTTTTTTTTTTTTTGGACAATCAGGATTTGTTCACACAGGAGTCTGATTATACCATATACATATATTTTTTAACTGATATATATTTACGATATATCAGCATGATTTACCTGTACAGGTAACGGGAAGTTTGATTTACCTGTACAGGTAACGGGAAGTTTGATTTACCTGTACAGGTAACGGGAACTTTGATTTACCTGTACAGGTAACGGGAACTTTGGATTTACCTGTACAGGTAACCGGAACGTTGATTTACCTGTACAGGTAACGGGAAGTTTGGATTTACCTGTACAGGTAACGGGAAGTTTGATTTACCTGTACAGGTAACAGAAAGTTTGATTTACCTGTACAGGTAACAGAAAGTTTGATTTACCTGTACAGGTAACAGGAAGTTTGATTTACCTGTACAGGTAACAGGAAGTTTGATTTACCTGAACAGGTAACAGGAAGTTTGATTTACCTGTACGGATAACAGGAACTTTGAACGAGTGGGGTAAATTATGCAATATTTTGATGCTGCGCACTCGTGAAAAAATATCAAAATGCTAGCCACACTCGTAAAATATATTTGGTATTACTGAACACACTGTTAAATATCCTCTAAACATTTCTCGCTACGTACTATTTGAAATAAATGACTAAGATTTTACTATCCTAAATACATGTAGTAAATTTTGTTTTCTTCTTTTTGAAATTGATCAGATTCGATTTCGTTTAGGTTAAACGGTCATAAAGTACAGCCCTCGGCCATTTGAACTAAACTCACAAGCCATTCAAATATACTCAAATATACCAAAATATACTCAAATACGAAGAAAATTCACTCACATAGCCTCATTCTGTGTGTAACATGGTAACTAATGTGTGAATATTGCAACATAAGGCATGAAAAGGGAGGTAACTCTTTTCCATATACATTCTCGCACTGAAACAAGTCCCCGAAGAAAATGTGTTTCTTGGGTTTGTAGCTATTTCCTGAGTAAATAACACACCCAATGGGTACTTTCTATATACGAGAATAAAGAGTAGGGTATTGAGATTTAAAAAATTAAAAATATACACTCTTGGTATAAATAGAAAGATTATATCCATTTAAAGAATCGGTCTTGGTTAACATGTATTTTTTCTAAGGAGTCTTCCAGACTCTTCTTTCTAAATATATTCAATTATTTTTGTTAATCCATCAAAATACTCCGGATGATTTTTTGGCATTAAACAATAATTGTCATAAATTATAGGGAAAGTCTTTTGTCCATAATTATCTAACTGTCACTCATACCCGAAATGTAACAATTTTCATATTAGTGACTGCATGTGTACATGTATTTGATGCATTGTAAATGGAAATTTTGGTTAAAGCAACATACTCTTAAAGAAATGTTTACATTTCGAGCTCTTTACACTTTTCATACTTAATATATACCCAACAAATTATCGCGAATCAAAAACTGGAGGAAAATGTGTATTTATGAAAGTAAATTGGAAATTCCCAAAAATAACTGGGCCCGACAGACCAAGATTCTATACGAATTAGTCCCATAATGCAACGGGCGGAACAAAGAAACGTAAAAGGGACTGGCATCGGCAAACCCCGAGTATTTCCGTAGGAAAGGAAATGCTTCGTTGGAACTTAGCGAGAAAGGAAAAGGGAATAGACTCGATATCAGATTCTGTCGGACGTCTATTGTATTGGATTGCTGGTTATCCTTTGAACATTGTCAACTTCACCGATCTAAAAGTTTATCGATGTTTGGTTGTATGCATATTGCTACATTTTAGAATTAAGCATTTTGTTTATTTTGTTCAGTCATTACGCGAATATTCTGTTAATATGTTTAAATGAAAGCATTATTATGCAAAGTTCACGTATACTTGATATGTAAACAACGGCCATGTGTGTAGTGTATACGTCTCTGTTTGTGCAGTGCACTTTGATACAGCCTCGTTCTCGGCTTCGTGACAAATCTCGATAAAAATAAATGCGGCGATTGCGAGTTATTTTTATACACTGATGTCTCAAGGACTCCCCCGGTCAAGCTCATATCCAGTGGTCATGCGTGCAACTAGATTTTTATGTTATCTCGGAGAATGTGGCTTTGATTAATCAAACAATGCATACGGTGTCATTTTAAATACTGGATATATTGTCTGGGAGTGTAGGACAAAAGCCCAAAACTACAGGGACACTTTAACGAAACTTGGCATGTAACAACACACTAGAACATGAGGATATTATTTATATCCTTGATGGGGCTGTGCCCCTAGGGACTTGAGAGGTCGGGAAAATAAGGGAAAATAGGGGAATTGTTTGAAATCTTTCATTTGTAAGAATGACAAAGATGTTTTCATCATTAGGTGCACACACGGGTTCCTAACAGTAATTACTGTCTATCTGTCTTCGTGTGTGTCCATCCAAATATTTAGTTCATTTCTGTATTAATTGACGAATTAATTGACCAATTAATTTAAATGAAATTCATTTTTTATGCTCAGTCCACAAAAATACACACTGACATCAATATAAAATCAAGGTCTTTAGGTCAAATTTTGTATATTTTCACTGGTGAATGTTTTGTTATGATATTATGACAAAGTTGGTTGGAATTGATCAAGTAGTCAACTGACCAAATTGATAATGTTTTACAATCCCACCATCGTCATTATCATGAGGAAATTCCACATAACATAATATTGTATGATACGAAAATCGAAAATAAGAATTAAAAAATAATGATTTAATGTATAATCCAGGACTAATACATTTACATAATATGCAGGACACAGTGCGAAGTCAAAGTAAGATATATGATCATTTCCATTTTCATTTTCAGGTGGTCTTCGAATTCTAAGACAGCATTAAAAATACAAATGTGATGGCATTACCATTTTATATTATTGCTTTAACTTAGAAATCAGCAAGGTTAAGAAAATTATATGGTAGACAAAGTTTAGATTCAATTTATGTATAAAATATTTGTTGTTTTCCCTTATGCAGATACTTATAGAGCAAAGAATATGTACATTATGTCAAGATAATGATATTGATGATGAATACCATTTTATTCTCAAATGTAAATTTTATAACAATATTCTACGTACATACATTAAGCCACATTATTATAGAAGACCAAGTGTTTTTAAATTGATACAATTATTAAGTGTTCAAAATGTTTCTGAATTGAGTAAGCTAGGAAAATTCCATTATTTAGCGACAAAACAACGTAATAACGCCATTTAATTGTTTAATTTACTATATGTCAGTCTACAGTGTCTATAACGTACATGAACTATTGTGTACTGCCATATATAATGACGGTATGTTCATTTTTATAATATATAGAGGATATTGAATGGTTTCCCGTTTAATATAACATATATTTCACGAGTATGACAGAATATCGATATTTTCACGAGTGCGAAGCATGAGTGAAAAATATCGAAATATTCTGTCAGACCAGAGACATATATACGAGTGAAATATATGTTATATTTAACGGGAAACCATTCAATTTTCTTTTTATTGCATTTCATAAACTTAAAAACAAAATCAAAAACATCGAAATATTAATAGTGTCAGAAAGTGCGGGAATTAGTAATGACGTCATCTCTTTGTGACGTTACTCCAAGTCAACTTGACGGCGCCATTTTGAAAGGACTGATCAACGCAATATTTAAGAGTTGTCTGCTGTTATAGGAGAATCTGTGCATGAATAACTAACATCAAGTGAGTATTTTGTCAAAAACTAGTCTAAAATTTTCAGAAATACAGCTAAATAACCCATTTATCTATCTCCGCTTCGACTGGAAAAATCGGCAAGTTTCAACGAGGTGAATACAAAGGTCCGCTCTGATTGGTCAAAAACGAGAAACCTTATATTTTCACTGCAAAACTTATATTTCCACTGCAAAATCTTATATTTTCACTGCTCATCGCTGCAGTGAAAATATAAGTTATTAGTTTGATAATTTTCTATATTTCACTGGCAAAAATGCAATAAATAGTAATACTAAAGTGTACGTATACATACATTGTATGTGTATATTAAGCGTAATGGACATGTACTTTAGTAATTGTGTACTGTGTCATACTATATTACATTGTATTGTTTTGTAGTGTTGAATCTGAATCTATACAACGAAATAGATATCTGACTTTGTAATTTGTATTGCTCTTCACGTATATTACGATTGTGTATATTATTATACATTGTATGTACTAACGGGCAATATGGCCCACAGTTAATAAAGAAATTGACTAAAATGACTATTCATATATTTACTTGACAATGGGATTATACACAATTAATTCAACTACATATATTATAGTTACTCCACCCATTTTTAGACATCTACACTTACACTTGCAATTATGGAAGTTATTTCTACCATATTTGAAAATTAAGTCATGTACTCACACCTGGGGAGATGATTGACATGCCTGTGTAACTTACACTAATTGGCCAGTTTATTAAAACATTTCCTGAGGCTATACCTGTACTGTCCAGGTAATAAAAGGGTGTCACACCTGTGTCAGCAGGGGGGTTCCTATAAGTAATGTAGACCCCCATTTTTCACCTGTGAGATAGTATACTGAGGATTTCCTAAAACTGTCTTTATAACTTAAACCAGGTATAACTCAACTTGAGGGGGTCTTATGTCCTACACATGTACACTCCACTAGCAAAAATAGGGCCACCCCAGGAATTGATTAGATTAGAAGTTATCAGACCAAAAAAATCAACTATTAGATAAAAGTCCATTTGCTGAAGATATTTTCTGTAAAGTG
Source organism: Pecten maximus (assembly GCF_902652985.1). Taxonomy (NCBI): domain Eukaryota; kingdom Metazoa; phylum Mollusca; class Bivalvia; order Pectinida; family Pectinidae; genus Pecten; species Pecten maximus. Next base: position 51,781,299 of record NC_047018.1, on the reverse strand, counting down.
ATTAGGGAATTATGGATGGCAGTTACTCCTGTTTTCTATATTGCACCCACTTAAATGTCTTGAAGAAGGAAAAAATAGTCAGGATTTTATTGGTGACTTTTGTATATCTTATAGCATTTTAAAGATGCATAATTAATTCAAATAGCTGTCCATTTTGCAACATTCGGATTTCCGTTTTCCGGTTCCTTCTTTTACTTTCTCTCAAAGCGATGCTGTGAAATTGTTAAAAAGCAGAGACATGTAGAATATCTGATATATACGTCTCTGGGTAAAGTGAACAAATGGTATTTTAAATATGACCAAACACAATGTTCAAAAATACTAATGTGTCCATTCTCTAGAGGCAACGACCATTTCAGGTCCATGATTCCAATCCATTTCGGTAACTCTGTTGAAAATCAGAATGAAAAATCTCGAAGATAAAAAATTGATCAAACACTTTCATGTCTAAAAAAAACCCAGTTATATTTCATCAAAGACCTAAATTAGTATATAAGTCTCTGATTTTATGTATGACTCAATTGTATACTAAAGAATACTGTACAGACACTATTCTATAACTAATACTAATAGCAATTTAAGGTAAACTTATTGATATACACATCTCTGATTTCGGTAGTTCGTCACAATCGGAAATTGGGTCGCTAATTATCAGGTAATTGGATAATTATTTAGAATACTTTCAGGTAAAATAAAACAAAAATATTTTGCATGAGACCTCTACACCAGGAAATTCTATATCAGGTCAATTCTCTAATGAAAATTCAACTGAGACGGCAACCCGGTCGAGAATCGCGAACGATTGAACAAATAAACCCGTAATATTTTATATACGATACAGTATGTACATATAATATTAGGTATATTATTGAGTGTATTGGAGTAAAAAGCCAAAGCCGCCCAAGGGCAAAAAGTCTCGTCTGTTCGCGGAGATAGATTAAAGAGACGGACAAACCCGACTGACGATGATGTAGGGGAGATCACTCTGCATTACATACGACCTTATTGGAACTCTCCTGTGTGGAAAAGAAGATGGCAGCGCTGTATGCAGGCACGTGGAAATGTTTATGTTTAAATTTTTATACCTGTAAACTTGAATGTTGGCCTGTTTATAAGCCTTAAAGGTTCTCGATGTCTTTTGGGATTGTGTTTATAACTGGACATTATTCCAGTGTACATAATGAACCGACTTTTCTATGCAATAACGAACTTTCTGGCTGCCTTCAACTGTAAACAGACACTGCACACTTCAGTTTTATTTCGATAGTTGTACTTTCAAGCTGTGACAAACATGACGTCCATGGTGATCCTTCACGGGTCCTCTGTCACGGGTAACGTAACGGATCCATGCAGTCCGTCAGGAATGTTAATACTCCATGCGTAATATGTGTAATGAATTAGGAAGTAGGCTAATATGATGTTTGGTACCATAAATATTGTGTGTCAAACTGGTAATATGATGCTTTGGTACCATAAATTGTGTGTCAAACTGGTAATATGATGTTTTGGTACCATAAATTGTGTGTCAAACTGGTAATATGATGTTTGGTATCCCAAAATGAGTGTAAAACTGTACTTTAATATATAACATTAAATAAAACAAACTTGAATTTAATTTTTAACAACTATTACTGGTATAAATAGTTTATTAGATCAGGGAGTGATGTACTCCCTCTGACGAAGGACAGGGAGTAATCTAGATACTTCTGAGATCATTGTATGTATATATACTTGCAATAATCTGTTCGTCTTCTCCGCTCGGAAATTCCAGATACGGAAATGGAAGGCTCCACGCTTTTGCGTTGTTGAATGAATTCTGATATGTTGTTTACTTTTACAAATTGTTATAATAATTTTGTCTATAATACCTTTGAGGATAATCTGGTTTTCATTGACTGGTGATTTAGTTTTAAAAACTACTGTTAGCTTACCCTGGGCCACCTTAAGCTTGTTTTTATTCACACAGAGTGCCTCATGTCATAGGTGATCGGAGTCTGTAAAGCACTAAGAAGCACTTGCATACAGTCAGACTATAGGGACAAACGGCGCATTGAATAAGCCTTGAAGCAAACATCGAGTTATGCAGAGCATTGTAAATCTGTAAAACATGTCCTGCGCATCATTTATAAATTGTATCTGAAATATACATTACTATGCTATATGTTAATTGTCAAAGGAGCTTCTATATGTCTCGCGCCAAAGTCTTGGGCATAATGCAACATTCATGGGAGTTTTGTGTACATCTTTTTTTTTCTAGAGATTTTTTTTTCTAATTCTAAGGCGTTAATTACGCTTGTATGCCCCTTATCTCAAGTGCTGTATATAAACATTATATTACATCGTCATGGAATGGGAGGCTATTACTATTAGTACCAGAACAAGGCTTCTATATACAGAAGATATATAGATAAAATGCCATTTTCGACTAAGGGAAGACTTATTTTGTTCCAAAGCATAAGGTGCCGAGACTCAAGATTGGCGTGCTGATTGGCACAGGTTAACCAACAAGATTGGCGTGCTAATTGGCACAGGTTAACCAACAAGATTGGCGTGCTGATTGGCACAGGTTAACCAACAAGATTGGCGTGCTAATTGGCACAGGTTAACCAACAAGATTGGCGTGCTAATTGGCACAGGTTAACCAACAAGATTGGCGTGCTGATTGGCACAGGTTAACCAACAAGATTGGCGTGCTGATTGGCACAGGTTAACCAACAAGATTGGCGTGCTGATTGGCACAGGTTAACCAACAAGATTGGCGTGCTAATTGGCACAGGTTAACCAACAAGATTGGCGTGCTGATTGGCACAGGTTAACCAACAAGATTGGCGTGCTGATCGGCACAGGTTAACCAACAAGATTGGCGTGCTAAATCTGCTAATTGGCACAGGTTAACCAACAAGATTGGCGTGCTGATCGGCACAGATGGATTAACCATTAAGGAACAGTACTAGTAGGCCTTTCAAGAAGCTCTAATTTTTGGCACATCTACAGTCAAACTTCGAAACAGCGGGACTTCGAATTATTCATGGTTGACAATAGATCGATGTTTTCTTGATAATGACCATATCTGTTAACGTTACATGTCCTCAGTGTCTTCGTGTTGATCGTCGCCTGTCAGGCTCACATCGGTTAATTTATACCTCAAACACAACAAAATAAAAATTCTTTTCATTAATTATACCTAAGCATTTTATTAATTAAACAAAATATGTATCGGTTACAAAACACGTATATCGCATTTAACAGATAAAGCAAAAGAAGTAGAATGCACACTTACGTAAGTCGTTAGGCTTTTCTGCTAAAGACACATGCGTTTACGTTATGTGAATATAAAATACCGAATGCCGATCGGTTGGAGAATGCATGATTGAATGACAAATAATCGATTGACTTGGATATTTATGTATAAGTTTGAAACGTGACACTTTGAATATGAGTGAAGCTATCGCTAATTGTTTGTGTTTAAAATTGGTCCGGTTGTTTTACAGTTCCGTAAAATTTACTCACCGACCGCTGATTTCAATGGCGGCGGTGAGTAAATGAGACGACTACCGAAATGTTTTACCGGAGTGGTTAAATGTCATGGCTTCTAAATACACCTTTTATCTATCAATTTGGTCTGATTATTAATTAACCCCATGACCGGGAGTGACAACACACGCTATCGTTAGCCCTATTGTCAGTCAGGGCATTTGGGGGAGAGGTGTGAAATCTTGGCGCAGGGGTCACGACAAACACCTGTCCAGTGGTCAGTACAGGTAAATTTTTTGTTCGAATCATGAGATGTCAATTACCTATAATATCATAGCTAACGGGTCATGAAAAAAGTTTGATACATCGAAAACTTCGATTTATAAAAATTCGAATCATACATAGTTTCGTTAGTAGTGTTATATAGTGAGAAAATTCGGGACCAAGCAAAAAGTTCGATTCAGCGAGAAATTCGAATCAACGAAGTTCGAATCATCGAGGTTTGACTGTATATTGATATTGAAAACATTCCGTTAATCTGAGTTTCCGCTGGCTCTTAAACCAAAAACGTTACATTGTAGACAACAGAATGGTCTACAATACAATGTACGTATATAGGTTTCTGATTAAGATCGACTTTCTAAGTCTATGTGTGTTAAATGAAATCAAAGGAAAACTGATCTGTTAATCTAGGCCTGTACCTTCGACTGAAGGCCCGAGATGGTTCAATACCTGATAAGGTAAAACTGACCCTATTTGCCTGGAAATCCGAGCGAGCTTTCATCCCAAACAAGGAACAGGTGTTGATAGACTTTCTGTGTGGATTACTGGTCAACAAGAAAAAGTAAGTATGCTTAGATCTTAAAAAAACACTCTATGTGGGTTATATATATATTGGTCAACAAGAAGGGTAGACTTTCAATGTGGGTTATTGGTCAACAGGAAGAGTAGGTTTGGTTTGGTTTGGTTTATTTAGTTTTAAGTCCTATTAACAGCTAAGGTCATTTAAGGATGGCCTCCCGTGCGTGCGTGCGACATGCATGCGTGTGGTGAATGCGTATGTGTGTTTTGGGAGGCTGTGGTATGTTCGTGTTAAGTCTCCTTGTGATAGGCCGGAACTTTTGCCGATTTATAGTGCTACCTCACTGAAGCATTATACTGCCGAAGACACCCAGCAGCACACCCCACCCGGTCACATTATACTGACAACGGGCGAACCAGTCGTCCCACTCCAAATATGCTGAGCGCTAAGCAGGAGTAGCAACTACCTTTTTTAAAGACTCTGGTATGTCTCGGCTAGGGGACAGAACCCAAAGCCTTCCTCACAGCGGCGAACGCTCAACTAAAGGCCAAAAGTGAGGCATTGTCAAGGAAGACATTAGGAAGAAGAAAGTTAAGAAAGAAGAGAAAAGATAAGATCCCAAATTTAGTCGCCTCTTACGATCGCATGCAATGGGGGCAGCAGGTACAATTCTTATGCCCTACCTGCAGGGCAGCAAGAGGAGTAGACATTCTATATGGGTTATTGGTCAACAAGAAGAGTAGACATTCTATGTGGGTTATTGGTCAACAAGGAGAGTAGACTTTCTATGTGGGTTATTGGTCAACAAGAAGAGTAGACATTCTATGTGGGTTATTGGTCAACAAGAAGAGTAGACATTCTATATGGGTTATTGGTCAACAAGAAGAGTAGACATTCTATGTGGGTTATTGGTCAACAAGAAGAGTAGACATTCTATGGGGGTTATTGGTCAACAAGAAGGGTAGACATTCTATATGGGTTATTGGTCAACAAGAAGAGTCAATTTTCTATGTGGGTTAATGGTCAACTAGAATAGTAGACTTTCTATGTGGGTTATTGGTCAACAAGAAGAGTAGACATTCTATGTGGGTTATTGGTCAACTAGAAGAGTAGACTTTCTATGTGGGTTATTGGTCAACGAGAAGAGTAGACATTCTATGTGGGTTATTGGTCAACAAGGAGAGTAGACTTTCTATGTGGGTTATTGGTCAACAAGGAGAGTAGACTCTATGTGGGTTATTGGTCAACAAGGAGAGTAGACTTTCTATGTGGGTTATTGGTCAACAAGAAGAGTAGACATTCTATGTGGGTTATTGGTCAACAAGGAGAGTAGACTTTCTATGTGGGTTATACAAGAATAGTAGACATTCTATATGGGTTATTGGTCAACAAGGAGAGTAGACATTCTATGTGGGTATTGGTCAACAAGTATAGTAGACTTTCTATGTGGGTTATTGGTCAACAAGAAGAGTAGACTTTCTATGTGGGTTATTGGTCAACTAGAAGAGTAGACTTTCTATGTGGGTTATTGGTCAACAAGAAGAGTCAATTTTCTATGTGGGTTAATGGTCAACTAGAATATTAGACATTCTATGTGGGTTATTGGTCAACAAGAAGAGTAGACATTCTATGTGGGTTATTGGTCAAGAAGAAGAGTCAATTTTCTATGTGGGTTATTGGTCAACTAGAAGAGTAGACATTCTATGTGGGTTATTGGTCAACTAGAAGAGTAGACATTCTATGTGGGTTATTGGTCAACAAGGAGAGTAGACTTTCTATGTGGGTTATTGGTCAACTAGAAGAGTAGACATTCTATGTGGGTTATTGGTCAACTAGAAGAATAGACATTCTATGTGGGTTATTGGTCAACAAGGAGAGTAGACTTTCTATGTGGGTTATTGGTCAACAAGAAGAGTAGACTTTCTATGTGGGTTATTGGTCAACAAGAAGAGTAGACTTTCTATGTGGGTTATTGGTCAACTAGAAGAGTAGACTTTCTATGTGGGTTATTGGTCAACGAGAAGAGTAGACATTCTATGTGGGTTATTGGTCAACAAGGAGAGTAGACTTTCTATGTGGGTTATTGGTCAACAAGTATAGTAGACTTTCTATGTGGGTTATTGGTCAACAAGAAGTAGACATTCTATATGGGTTATTGGTCAACAAGAAGAGTCAATTTTCTATGTGGGTTAATGGTCAACTAGAATAGTAGACATTCTATGTGGGTTATTGGTCAACAAGAAGAGTAGACATTCTATGTGGGTTATTGGTCAAGAAGAAGAGTCAATTTTCGATGTGGGTTATTGGTCAACTAGAAGAGTAGGCATTCTATGTGGGTTATTGGTCAACAAGGAGAGTAGACATTCTATATGGGTTATTGGTCAACAAGAAGAGTAGACATTCTATGTGGGTTATTGGTCAACAAGAAGAGTAGACATTCTATGGGGGTTATTGGTCAACAAGAAGGGTAGACATTCTATATGGGTTATTGGTCAACAAGAAGAGTCAATTTTCTATGTGGGTTAATGGTCAACTAGAATAGTAGACTTTCTATGTGGGTTATTGGTCAACAAGAAGAGTAGACATTCTATGTGGGTTATTGGTCAACTAGAAGAGTAGACTTTCTATGTGGGTTATTGGTCAACGAGAAGAGTAGACATTCTATGTGGGTTATTGGTCAACAAGGAGAGTAGACTTTCTATGTGGGTTATTGGTCAACAAGAAGAGTAGACATTCTATGTGGGTTATTGGTCAACAAGGAGAGTAGACTTTCTATGTGGGTTATACAAGAATAGTAGACATTCTATATGGGTTATTGGTCAACAAGGAGAGTAGACATTCTATGTGGGTATTGGTCAACAAGTATAGTAGACTTTCTATGTGGGTTATTGGTCAACAAGAAGAGTAGACTTTCTATGTGGGTTATTGGTCAACTAGAAGAGTAGACTTTCTATGTGGGTTATTGGTCAACAAGAAGAGTCAATTTTCTATGTGGGTTAATGGTCAACTAGAATATTAGACATTCTATGTGGGTTATTGGTCAAGAAGAAGAGTAGACATTCTATGTGGGTTATTGGTCAAGAAGAAGAGTCAATTTTCTATGTGGGTTATTGGTCAACTAGAAGAGTAGACATTCTATGTGGGTTATTGGTCAACTAGAAGAGTAGACATTCTATGTGGGTTATTGGTCAACAAGGAGAGTAGACTTTCTATGTGGGTTATTGGTCAACTAGAAGAGTAGACATTCTATGTGGGTTATTGGTCAACTAGAAGAATAGACATTCTGTGTGGGTTATTGGTCAACAAGGAGAGTAGACTTTCTATGTGGGTTATTGGTCAACAAGAAGAGTAGACTTTCTATGTGGGTTATTGGTCAACAAGAAGAGTAGACTTTCTATGTGGGTTATTGGTCAACTAGAAGAGTAGACTTTCTATGTGGGTTATTGGTCAACGAGAAGAGTAGACATTCTATGTGGGTTATTGGTCAACAAGGAGAGTAGACTTTCTATGTGGGTTATTGGTCAACAAGTATAGTAGACTTTCTATGTGGGTTATTGGTCAACAAGAAGTAGACATTCTATATGGGTTATTGGTCAACAAGAAGAGTCAATTTTCTATGTGGGTTAATGGTCAACTAGAATAGTAGACATTCTATGTGGGTTATTGGTCAACAAGAAGAGTAGACATTCTATGTGGGTTATTGGTCAAGAAGAAGAGTCAATTTTCTATGTGGGTTATTGGTCAACTAGAAGAGTAGGCATTCTATGTGGGTTATTGGTCAACAAGGAGAGTAGACATTCTATATGGGTTATTGGTCAACAAGAAGAGTAGACATTCTATGTGGGTTATTGGTCAACAAGAAGAGTAGACATTCTATGGGGGTTATTGGTCAACAAGAAGGGTAGACATTCTATATGGGTTATTGGTCAACAAGAAGAGTCAATTTTCTATGTGGGTTAATGGTCAACTAGAATAGTAGACTTTCTATGTGGGTTATTGGTCAACAAGAAGAGTAGACATTCTATGTGGGTTATTGGTCAACTAGAAGAGTAGACTTTCTATGTGGGTTATTGGTCAACGAGAAGAGTAGACATTCTATGTGGGTTATTGGTCAACAAGGAGAGTAGACTTTCTATGTGGGTTATTGGTCAACAAGAAGAGTAGACATTCTATGTGGGTTATTGGTCAACAAGGAGAGTAGACTTTCTATGTGGGTTATACAAGAATAGTAGACATTCTATATGGGTTATTGGTCAACAAGGAGAGTAGACATTCTATGTGGGTATTGGTCAACAAGTATAGTAGACTTTCTATGTGGGTTATTGGTCAACAAGAAGAGTAGACTTTCTATGTGGGTTATTGGTCAACTAGAAGAGTAGACTTTCTATGTGGGTTATTGGTCAACAAGAAGAGTCAATTTTCTATGTGGGTTAATGGTCAACTAGAATATTAGACATTCTATGTGGGTTATTGGTCAAGAAGAAGAGTAGACATTCTATGTGGGTTATTGGTCAAGAAGAAGAGTCAATTTTCTATGTGGGTTATTGGTCAACTAGAAGAGTAGACATTCTATGTGGGTTATTGGTCAACTAGAAGAGTAGACATTCTATGTGGGTTATTGGTCAACAAGGAGAGTAGACTTTCTATGTGGGTTATTGGTCAACTAGAAGAGTAGACATTCTATGTGGGTTATTGGTCAACTAGAAGAATAGACATTCTGTGTGGGTTATTGGTCAACAAGGAGAGTAGACTTTCTATGTGGGTTATTGGTCAACAAGAAGAGTAGACTTTCTATGTGGGTTATTGGTCAACAAGAAGAGTAGACTTTCTATGTGGGTTATTGGTCAACTAGAAGAGTAGACTTTCTATGTGGGTTATTGGTCAACGAGAAGAGTAGACATTCTATGTGGGTTATTGGTCAACAAGGAGAGTAGACTTTCTATGTGGGTTATTGGTCAACAAGTATAGTAGACTTTCTATGTGGGTTATTGGTCAACAAGAAGTAGACATTCTATATGGGTTATTGGTCAACAAGAAGAGTCAATTTTCTATGTGGGTTAATGGTCAACTAGAATAGTAGACATTCTATGTGGGTTATTGGTCAACAAGAAGAGTAGACATTCTATGTGGGTTATTGGTCAAGAAGAAGAGTCAATTTTCGATGTGGGTTATTGGTCAACTAGAAGAGTAGGCATTCTATATGTGGGTTATTGGTCAACTAGAAGAGTAGACATTCTATGTGGGTTATTGGTCAACAAGGAGAGTAGACTTTCTATGTGGGTTATTGGTCTACAAGAAGAGTAGACTTTCTATGTGGGTTATTGGTCAACTAGAAGAGTAGACTTTCTATGTGGGTTATTGGTCAACGAGAAGAGTAGACATTCTATGCGGGTTATTGGTCAACAAGGAGAGTAGACTTTCTATGTGGGTTATTGGTCAACAAGTATAGTAGACTTTCTATGTGGGTTATTGGTCAGCAAGAAGAGTAGACATTCTATGTGGGTTATTGGTCAACTAGAAGAGTAGACATTCTATGTGGGTTATTGGTCAACAAGAAGTAGACATTCTATATGGGTTATTGGTCAACAAGAAGAGTCAATTTTCTATGTGGGTTAATGGTCAACTAGAATAGTAGACATTCTATGTGGGTTATTGGTCAACAAGAAGAGTAGACATTCTATGTGGGTTATTGGTCAAGAAGAAGAGTCAATTTTCTATGTGGGTTATTGGTCAACTAGAAGAGTAGGCATTCTATGTGGGTTATTGGTCAACTAGAAAAGTAGACATTCTATGTGGGTTATTGGTCAACAAGGAGAGTAGACTTTCTATGTGGGTTATTGGTCAACAAGAAGAGTAGACATTCTATGTGGGTTATTGGTCAACAAGAAGAGTAGACATTCTATGTGGGTTATTGGTCAACGAGAAGAGTAGACATTCCATCTGGGTTATTGGTCAACAAGGAGAATAGACTTTCTATGTGGGTTATTTTTCAACGAGAAGAGTAGACTTTCTATGTGGGTTATTGGTCAACTAGAAGAGTAGACATTCTATGTGGGTTATTGGTCAACTAGAAGAGTAGACTTTCTATGTGGGTTATACAAGAATAGCAGACATTCTATATGGGTTATTGGTCAACAAGAAGAGTCAATTTTCTATGTGGGTTAATGGTCAACTAGAATAGTAGACTTTCTATGTGGGTTATTGGTCAACAAGAAGGGTAGACATTCTATATGGGTTATTGGTCAACAAGAAGGGTAGACATTCTATATGGGTTATTGGTCAACAAGAAGAGTATACATTCTATGTGGGTTATTGGTCAACTAGAAGAGTAGACTTTCTATATGGGTTATTGGTCAACAAGAAGAGTAGACATTCTATATGGGTTATTGGTCAACAAGAAGAGTATACATTCTATATGGGTTATTGGTCAACAAGAAGAGTATACATTCTATGTGGGTTATTGGTCAACTAGAAGAGTAGACTTTCTATATGGGTTATTGGTCAACAAGAAGAGTAGACTTTCTATATGGGTTATTGGTCAACAAGAAGAGTAGACATTCTATATGGGTTATTGGTCAACTAGAAGAGTAGACATTCTATGTGGGTTATTGGTCAGCAAGGAGAGTAGACTTTCTATATGGGTTATTGGTCAACAAGAAGAGTAGACTTTCTATGTGGGTTATTGGTCAACAAGAAGAGTAGACATTCTATGTGGGTTATTGGTCAACAAGAAGAGTAGACATTCTATGTAGGTTATTGGTCAACTAGAATAGTAGACTTTCTATGTGGGTTATTGGTCAACAAGGAGAGTAGACTTTCTATGTGGGTTATTGGTCAACGAGAAGAGTAGACATTCTATGTGGGTTATTGGTCAACGAGAAGAGTAGACATTCTATGTGGGTTATTGGTCAACTAGAAGAGTAGACATTCTATGTGGGTTATTGGTCAGCGAGAAGAGTAGACATTCTATGTGGGTTATTGGTGAGCCAGTAAAAGTTAATACAAATATATACACAGGAGTGTCACATTTTCATATCAAATTTTCAAAAAGGAAAGAAAAGTTCCTTTTACAAATTTTACCTGTTTCTGGTTGTTCATTTATAATAAAGACATTTCATTATAGTTTTAATTTGTGTAATAATTTGTGTTTTTGATCAGAAAGACCCAAGAAAACATAAGTACAATAAAAGACAAGAAAAAAATAACTCGTTTTTAAATGTATCACACTGTTTATCATCAGAATACTGTTTTACAGGAATAAAGTATCAGATGAAGATAGTGTGTTGGTATTGAAGTGTTTATCTGACATTTTACACACACAAAAAGCACATCAGCCTAGCAAATATGGAAAGACAATTATCATCAAACCTTCTATCTGTCAGGTGAGTATCAAACGGAACATAATTCAGAGGTTATTTGAGTTAGGAATTCAAATGTATGCTGGTTTACTGACAACGGAACATAATTCAGAGGTTATTTAAATATGGGTAGGAATTCAAATGTTTGCTGGTTTACTGACAATGAAACATCCCTCAACTTATGAATATGATTTATTCGATAACATTATTATTCACTTGACAACATGTTTTATGACAATAATTTACTTGAGGACATGTTTTATGACAATAATTTACTTGAGGACAAGTTTTATGACAATAATTTACTTGAGGACATGTTTTATGACAATATTTTACTTGAGGACATGTTTTATGACAATGATTTACTTGAGGACATGTTTTATGACAATGATTTACTTGAGGACATGTTTTATAACCACCATTTACTTAAGAATATGTTGTTTCACCCTCCAGGTCCTGATAAGCGCCCTGACGGATCCTAAAGTTTATTCAGACCCGACAGTCCTCAGCCTTGTGATTGGCTGTTGCTATGCTGTAATACATTCACAATGTCTGGCCTACGTCTTCACAACCAAGTACGACCATATGGTAAGTGTCCACTTTATAAGTCATGGAATATCTTACTGAACCAGAACTGATTTAGATATACAAACATCTTACTGAACCAGAACTGATTCAGATATACAAACATCTTACTGAACTAGAACTGATTTAGATATACAAACATCTTACTGAACCAGAACTGATTCTGATATACATCTCACTGAACCAGAACTGATTCAGATAAACATACATCTTACTGAACCAGAACTGATTCAGATATACAAACATCTTACTGAACCAGAACTGATTCTGATATACAAACATCTTACTGAACCAGAACTGATTGATTCAGATATACAAACAGCTCACTGAACCAGAACTGATTCTGATATACAAACATCTTACTGAACCAGAACTGATTCAGATATACATACATCTTACTGAACCAGAACTGATTCAGATATACATACATCTTACTGAACCAGAACTGATTCTGATATACATACATCTTACTGAACCAGAACTGATTCCGATATACATACATCTTACTGAACCAGAACTGATTTATACTGGTATATGTGTGATACATTAATTACATTTATACTGGTATATGTGTGATACATTAATTACATTTATACTGGTATATGTGTGATACATTAATTACATTTATACTGGTATATGTGTGATACATTAATTACATTTATACTGGTATGTGTGTGATACATTAATTACATTTATACTGGTATATGTGTGATACATTAATTACATTTATACTGGTAAATGTGTGATACATTAATTACATTTATACGGGTATATGTGATACATTAATTACATTTATACTGGTATATGTGTGATACATTAATTACATTTATACTGGTATATGTGGGATACATTAATTACATTTATGCTATTAATTACAGTTATACTGGTATATGTGTGATACATTCATTACATTTATACTGGTGAATGTGTGATACATTAATTACATTTATACTGGTATGTGTGTGATAAGTTAATTACATTTATACTGGTATATGTGGGACACATTAATTACATTTATACGGGTATATGTGTGATACATTACCTATACAACATGTTATAAGTACTATATATATATATACGTACTATGTTATGTACCTGTCGTTGTATATAAATTGTATATATGGCGTTTTTTCAATGTTTTGGTTTTTCCTAGATAAGCATTATTTTTCACAATACCAACTTAAATGATTTATCATTAATTACCTTTCTTATCATGTTGTTTCTCCTTCCTCTCTTTTCTCTATTTGTTCGTTCTTTGACTTTTCTATCATCTGATCTATCTATACTGTTATATCCAAGATATACTTGTTCACACGCAATGTTGTATACATCCCGTGCGAGACTACCTCGTACGTGCGCGTCCGGTCGTGTCCCTATGCCTTGTATTGTATGTGTATTTGACAATGGGTAGCAGCCTAGAAAGCTATAGGGCCGCGATTGGACTTTTTTATATAAACGCATACGGTCTAGTCTGTAAAAAGACTTTTATTACTATTAGACAAATATTAACATCGCTTCTAAAAGGATGCAAGACAAATATCTATATGTACCTTCCTACATGTAAAAGTATTTTAATTATGCAAAGACTATTTCAAAGTTATCTTAGCAATAACTTATACCCATTTTTTATCATATTGTTGTTGCTTATATGTATGGATGTTGAACGAAATCCAGGTCCAATAACTAATGAGCTCTCAATCTTCCACTTAAATATTAGAAGTTTTAGAAACAAAATAGACTATATCGCAAACATAGCAAGTGATTACAATATAATATCACTGACAGAAACTCACCTTGATGATAACATACTTACTCGTGATATAGAATTACAAGGTTTTAGTGAACCGTTCAGGGCTGATAGAAATTTTGCTGGAGGTGGAATCCTAGTATATGTTTCATCTCAAATAAAAGCTAATAGACGCTTGGACTTATAAATTCCTAATAGTGAGTTAATATGGATACAACTAGATTTTCCGCATAGTAGTATCTTGGTGTGCACAGTGTATAGACCTCCAAATACCATTAATGCCTTTTGGGAATTATTTCGTGCATCAGTAGAGAAAGCTCTGGATTTATCGTTAAAAATAATTATTGTAGGTGATTTAAATGTTGATATGCTCACTGTATCAAGGCAACATCCTTTATCAGATATTTTGAATGATTTTAATTTGAACAATGTTATAAATGATCCTACTCGGATAACAGTCAATAGTGAAACTCTTCTTGATCCAGTAATTATCTCAGAACAAATTAAAACTATTGAATCGTCCGTTTTACCTATAGATAGAACTATCAGTGATCATGAAGCATGTCTTGTATATATAGAAATACCGTGTAAAATCAATGTAGCTTTTAAACGTGAAATATGGTGCTATAAACAATCGGATTTTAATGAACTTAACAGGAAAATTGAAAATTTTGCTTGGGATGAAATGTTTAATGAGACTGGAAATATTGATGATGCTTGTGAAAAGTTTACCAATACATTTAAATCCATGGTTAGCACGTGTATTCCAAAAAAGTGTATTACTATTAGACCTAATGATAAGCCATGGATGACGTCTGAACTGAGAAAAAGCATTCGAGTACGAGACAGACTACATAAAAAATGCAGAAAAAGTAAGCGCGATACAGATATTAACTCTTTTAAAAGAGCTAGAAATAAAGTCAATAATATGAAAAAATATGCACGTGAATCATTTTATAATAATGTAGAAGGGCTTATTGACAGTTATGTAATATCGGACCCAAAATCGTATTGGAGATTGTTAAGAAGGTTATTAAAAACTAGCGCCAAATCAACTGAAATTCCTTCACTGATTGATCCAGTTCATGGCAACATTGTATATGATGACTTTAAAAAGGCTGAAGTGTTAAATAATTATTTCTCATCTATCACAAATCTTGATGACAGTGATACTATAGTTCCATCTTTAGATTCTAGAACAAATTCTTCTTTGTCATCTATTCAAGTTAGCAACTCGGAAATCAAAGATGTTTTGGAAGTATTGAAATTAGGTAAAGCTCCGGGTAATGATGGCATTAGCCACCATATGTTAAGATATACTGCAAAAACAATATGCAAACCCCTTGAACTATTATTTAATATGTCTTTGTCAAAATGTATATACCCGTCCCTATGGAAACAAGCAATAGTTATGCCTTTATATAAAAAAGAAGACAAACACTTGCCTTCGAACTACAGACCTATCTCCCTTCTTTCAGCCGTAGGGAAAGTTTTTGAACGAGTCATCGTTAAGCATATTCACAATTATTTTTTGGAAAATTTATTGTTCTATTCAAGACAGTCAGGTTTTATGTCAAACCATTCGACTGTGCACCAACTTATTGAAATTTATCATAATATCTGTTTAAATCTAGAGGAAAAGAAACATACTTGCGTTATATTTTGTGACATTTCCAAGGCATTCGATAGAGTTTGGCATAAAGGTTTGATCGAAAAGTTAAAATCTTATGGTGTTACAGGACAGTTTTTGAAATGGATAATTAACTACCTTCATTCCAGGCAACAACAAGTGTTTACAGGTGGATCTTTTTCTAATAGTCAGGTTCTTAAAGCAGGCGTACCACAGGGTTCAGTATTAGGCCCACTTTTATTTTTAATATATATAAATGACATATCAGAAAATCTAATCAGTGTATCAAGGCTTTTTGCTGACGATACATCTTTGATTTTTGGCTCTAGTTCATGTAATGAAATTAAACAAGTCATGAACCACGACCTAAATTGTATAAATGAATGGTCTAAGAAATGGTTAGTTACTTTCAATTCAAATAAGACAGACGTACTATTTATTTCAAATATTTTAAAAAATCACAATTTAGAACTGATGTTAGGTGATGACGTTTTAAAATTTTCAGATAAACATAAGCACCTTGGAATCACATTTAGTGCTGATGCGAAATGGAGTGATCATGTTGAAATTATTTGCAAAAGTGCTTCAAAAAGAATAAATGCTCTAAGACAAATCAAATTTTTGGTAAATAGGAACATTCTTGGCAAAATTTATAAATGTTTTATCTTGCCTTTAATGGAATATGCTTGTGAACTTTGGAGTGGATTAACCAAAGCAAACATCGAATCACTAGAGAAACTTCAATTAGAAGCTGCCAGGGTGGTAACAGGTCTACCAGTATACGCTAGTAAACATTCTCTATATTCTGAAACAGGATGGGAAACATTAGAAACAAGACGAAAACGGAGAAATCTAACATTATTTTATAAAATGCATAACAAGATAACTCCTTCATATTTATATACATTACTTCCAAGATTAGTAGGTGACAGAACTCCATATCCTCTAAGAAACAATAATAACTACACAATGCTAAATTATAATCTTACCAACGTACACTAGATCATCATTTATACCAGCAACCACAGAAATATGGAATAACCTTCCTGAGAATACCAGAAACCAGACAACAGTTAAAAGTTTTAAAGGTGCTATAACACCTCGTGAAAATAATCTAAATAATACCCCAGATTTCTTTAGTTACGGGACTCGACGCCTTAACATCATATTAACAAAACTTAGACACAATTGCAGCCAGTTAAATTATGACCTATATCGTGTTAATCTTGTAGAATCTCCATCATGTGCTTGTGGTTACCCATGTGAAAACTCTTTTCATTATTTTTTTCAATGTCCAAATTACACGAATATTAGACGTATAATGTTTGATCAACTCTTACATCATCAGCCTATTCGCTTGCATTTATTGTTGTGTGGAAACGTAGACCTGACGACCGCTGAAAATGAATTCATTTTTCGAACAGTTCAAAATTTTATTCAATTTAGTGACCGTTTCTAATTCATGCATTCGTGTGAACATCTATATCTCTATGTTTATTCTAACTTTAACCTATGTCTTACTTAGAATATGTAATTTGATAATGTTTATATTGTAATATGTTCATATGATGATATGTTAATTCACCAGTATAATTAATTTCGAATGCGTGGTACACGGACAAGAAACCTAGGAAGGAAAAGCTTGATATAAGAGAATGTTCCATGGATTGTGTTTACTACGAACAATTGATAAGTGACCTGTTTTGAATGTGTAGCTAGATAGTGCCACGTATTATTATTTATTATTACTCTGGCCTAACAATTAATAATTTGTGCACATTATTCATGAACATTTCACTTAGTAATTTATAAAAAATATCAATTTTCATCTTCTCATCCTGATTTCTTTACATCTGTCCCTTTTCCTTCCAACTATTTGCTATCTTTCTATATAAATCAATGTAATCATTTTGTGTCGTTATCACACTTTCTGTAACATATATTTGTGGAGAGGGCTTTTTCTAAGTTGTAATAACTTGTGCCCGATCCTTTTGTTTATAACAATAAAATATTTTCAAATCAAATCAACTGATTCAGATATACAAACATCTTACTGAACCAGAACTGAATCTGATATACAAACATCTTACTGAACCAGAACTGATTCCGATATACATACATCTTACTGAACCAGAACTGATTCCGATATAAAACATCTTACTGAACCAGAACTGATTCCGATATACATACATCTTACTGAACCAGAACTGATTTAAATATACATACATCTTACTGAACCAGAACTGATTCAGATATACAAACATCTCACTGAACCAGAACTGATTCAGATATACAAACATCTTACTGAACCAGAACTGATTCAGATATACATACATCTTACTGAACCAGAACTGATTCCGATATAAAACATCTTACTGAACCAGAACTGATTCGGATATACATACATCTTACTGAACCAGAACTGATTTAAATATACATACATCTTACTGAACCAGAACTTATTCAGATATACATACATCTTACTGAACCAGAACTGATTCTGATATACAAACATCTTACTGAACCAGAACTGATTCAGATATACAAACATCTTACTGAACCAGAACTGATTTAGATATACAAACATCTAACTGAACCAGAACTGATTCTGATATACATACATCTTACTGAACCAGAACTGATTCAGATATACATACATCTTACTGAACCAGAACTGATTTAGATATACAAACATCTTACTGAACCAGAACTGATTCAGACATACATACATCTTACTGAACCAGAACTGATTCTGATATACATACATCTTACTGAACCAGAACTCATTCTGATATACATCTCACTGAACCAGAACTGATTCCGATATACAAACATCTTACTGAACCTGAACTGATTCCGATATAAAACATCTTACTGAACCAGAACTGATTCCGATATACATACATCTTACTGAACCAGAACTGATTCTGATATACATCTCACTGAACCAGAACTGATTCCGATATACAAACATCTTACTGAACCTGAACTGATTCCGATATAAAACATCTTACTGAACCAGAACTGATTCCGATATACATACATCTTACTGAACCAGAACTGATTCAGATATACAAACATCTCACTGAACCAGAACTGATTCAGATATACATACATCTTACTGAACCAGAACTGATTCTGATATACAAACATCTTACTGAACCAGAACTGATTTAAATATACAAACATCTTACTGAACCAGAACTGATTCAGATATACATACATCTTACTGAACCAGAACTGATTCTGATATACAAACATCTTACTGAACCAGAACTGATTCAGATATACAAACATCTTACTGAACCAGAACTGATTTAGATATACAAACAT
The DNA here is from genome assembly GCF_902652985.1 of Pecten maximus. Lineage (NCBI taxonomy): Eukaryota > Metazoa > Mollusca > Bivalvia > Pectinida > Pectinidae > Pecten > Pecten maximus. The sequence goes on along the minus strand of NC_047018.1, from coordinate 51,762,370 downwards.
CTTACTGAACCAGAACTGATTCAGATATACATCATGTCTCCCTGTCAAGTCTCCAGATTTGGGCTGGAGCCCGCAGGTTATATAATAGGATTATATATTATATAACCTCTACAGAACAATGTAAAAACATTGAGGATACTTATGGCTATGGAGAACGGAATTTGTTTAATGTGCTCAATAATTTGGTATGTTACGAGCCTTTAGTCAACTGGTATATACAAGTACTTAATGAGCTCAATAATTTGGTATGTTACGAGCCTTTAGTCGACTGGTATATACAAGTACTTAATGAGCTCAATAATTTGGTATGTTACGAGCCTTTAGTCGACTGGTATATACAAGTACTTAATGAGCTCAATAATTTGGTATGTTACGAGCCTTTAGTCGACTGGAATATACAAGTACTTAATGTGCTCAATAATGTGGTATGTTACGAGCCTTTAGTCGACTGGTATATACAAGTACTTAATGAGCTCAATAATTTGGTATGTTACGAGCCTTTAGTCGACTGGAATATACAAGTACTTAATGAGCTCAATAATTTGGTATGTTACGAGCCTTTAGTCGACTGGAATATACAAGTACTTAATGTGCTCAATAATGTGGTATGTTACGAGCCTTTAGTCGACTGGTATATACAAGTACTTAATGAGCGCAATAATTTGGTATGTTACGAGCCTTTAGTCGACTGGAATATACAAGTACTTAATGAGCTCAATAATTTGGTATGTTACGAGCCTTTAGTCGACTGGTATATACAAGTATTTAGTGTAACAAGGTCATTTCATATAACATAGCCACAAGTTTCAGATTCTGTTTATCACAAAGCTCATCATTATAAGAATTTATTTTGTAAGAACTTTCAAATATATTTCTCTGTGAGGCCAAATTCCACTCAGGCAGCACACAATTTTCTCAACAAAGACAATTATGCAAAATTATAGATTCATGATGACATCATAACGTATGTGTGATGTCACAGTAGTGTTATTACTCAGGTGTATTATGCTACATATAACATGGTGGAACGGGTATACAGATCAAATGATTTATTTGTACACAAACAGGCTGGGTTGTTATCAGCCCTGGTTCAGATAGCAGTCAGACATGTCAACACGGGTCGCAAACTTTCCACAGAACTTGTGGAACTTCTGGAGAAAGTCATACACATCTACAAAGGATCCCAGAGAGCTCACCCAAACCAGAAACAGGTAAGTTTACTATTATCCAAGAGAGCTCACCCAAACCAGAAACAGGTAAGTTTACTATTATCCCAGAGAGCTCACCCAAATCAGAAACAGGTAAGTTTACTATTATCCCCAGAGAGCTCACCCAAATCAGAAACAGGTAAGTTTACTATTATCCCAGAGAGCTCACCCAAACCAGAAACAGATAAGTTTACTATTATCCAAGAGAGCTCACCCAAACCAGAAACAGGTAAGTTTACTATTATCCCCAGAGCTCACCCAAATCAGAAACAGGTAAGTTTACTATTATCCCCAGAGAGCTCACCCAAATCAGAAACAGGTAAGTTTACTATTATCCCAGAGAGCTCACCCAAACCAGAAACAGATAAGTTTACTATTATCCAAGAGAGCTCACCCAAACCAGAAACAGGTAAGTTTACTATTATCCCCAGAGCTCACCCAAATCAGAAACAGGTAAGTTTACTATTATCCCCAGAGAGCTCACCCAAATCAGAAACAGGTAAGTTTACTATTATCCAAGAGAGCTCACCCAAACCAGAAACAGGTAAGTTTACTATTATCCCCAGAGCTCACCCAAATCAGAAACAGGTAAGTTTACTATTATCCCCAGAGAGCTCACCCAAACCAGAAACAGGTAAGTTTACTATTATCCAAGAGAGCTCACCCAAACCAGAAACAGGTAAGTTTACTATTATCCCAGAGAGCTCACCCAAATCAGAAACAGGTAAGTTTAATATTATCCCCAGAGAGCTCACCCAAACCAGAAACAGGTAAGTTTACTATTATCCCAGAGAGCTCACCCAAACCAGAAACAGATAAGTTTACTATTATTCCCAGAGAGCTCACCCAAATCAGAAACAGGTAAGTTTACTATTATCCCCAGAGCTCACCCAAACCAGAAACAGATAAGTTTACTATTATCCCCAGAGAGCTCACCCAAACCAAAAACAGGTAAGTTTGCTATTATCCCCAGAGCTCACCCAAACCAGAAACAGATAAGTTTACTATTACCCCAGAGAGCTCACCCAAATCAGAAACAGGTAAGTTTACTATTATCCCCCAGAGCTCACCCAAACCAGAAACAGATAAGTTTACTATTACCCCAGAGGGCTCACCCAAACCAGAAACAGGTGAGTTAACTATATCATCTTACCAGCTTTTCGAAAGCTTACCTGAAACAGACACAGGAGGTTTTATCATTTAATCAGTTAATGAGAATGGAGAAGACTTTATCAATCTGTGTTTAACAAAACAAATGTATATTTGATGCTTTATTTAATTGTGTCACTTTTTTATAACAAATGCAAGTGATCTTTTCAATGATCAATATATTTGTCTTTCAAAAGGCATATTCAACTTCATTTAACAATTGTCAAAAGAGAGTACATTTTGATTATTAATCTTTTTTAACAGGTGCTGCAGATGGTGACTTCTAAGCTGTTGGTGCCAGCGATTATGTTTTGGGGTTGTACTCGCACAGACAAGTCTGATATACAGCATTTAGCCAAAACTCTTATAAACATCATACAAAATGGAATCTTTGACAAGTAAGTCAGCAGTAATGTAAATCAGACCAAAATCATTTAAATGAGTTGACTACCATGTCGACTATAACTTACCTGGACAGTTGTCTAGTGAGGTGATTACCATGTACAACTATAACTTACCTGGACAGTTGTTTAGTGAGGTGGTTACCATGTACAACTATAACTTACCTGGACAGTTGTCTAGTGAGGTGGTTACCATGTACAACTATAACTTACCTGGACGGTTGTCTAGTGAGGTGGTTACCATGTACAACTATAACTTACCTGGACAGTTGTCTAGTTACCATGTACAACTATAACTTACCTGGACAGTTGTCTAGTTACCATGTACAACTATAACTTACCTGGACGGTTGTCTAGTTACCATGTACAACTATAACTTACCTGGACGGTTGTCTAGTGAGGTGGTTACCATGTACAACTATAACTTACCTGGACGGTTGTCTAGTGAGGTGATTACCATGTACAACTATAACTTACCTGGACGGTTGTCTAGTGAGATGGTTACCATGTACAACTATAACTTACCTGGACGGTTGTCTAGTATTGTATTGTGATAGATATTTATGACGTATTGTGATAGATATTTATGACGTATTGTGATAGATATTGATGACGTATTGTAATAGATATTTATGACGTATTGTGATAGATATTTATGATGTATTGTAATAGATATTTATGAAGTATTGTTACAGTAATAAATATTGATGACGTATTGTAATAGATATTGATGACGTATTGTAATAGATATTTATGATGTATTGTAATAGATATTGATGACGTATTGTAATAGATATTTATGATGTATTGTAATATATATTTATTATGTATTGTAATATATATTTATGAAGTATTGTAATAGATATTTATTAAGTACAATGTATTGTAATAGATATTTATGACGTGTTGTGATAGATATTTATGAAGTATTGTAATAGATATTTATGAAGTATTGTAATATATATTTATGAAGTATTGTAATAGATATTTATGAAGTATTGTGATATATATCTATGAAGTATTGTAATAGATATTTATGAAGTATTGTAATAGATATTTATGACTTATTGTGATAGATATTTATGATGTATTGTGATAGATATTTATGATGTATTGTAATAGATATTGATGACGTATTGTAATAGATATTTATGACGTATTGTAATAGATATTTATGATGTATTGTAATAGATATTGATGACGTAATGTAATAGATATTTATGAAGTATTGTGATAGATATTTATGATGTATTGTGATAGATATTTATGATGTATTGTGATAGATATTTATGATGTATTGTAATAGATATTGATGACGTATTGTAATAGATATTTATGACGTATTGTAATAGATATTTATGACTTATTGTGATAGATATTTATGATGTATTGTGATAGATATTTATGATGTATTGTAATAGATATTTATGATGTATTGTAATAGATATTTATGATGTATTGTAATAGATATCTATGAAGTATTGTGATATATATGTATGAAGTACTTATTTACTATTAACAGGGACCACCAGGTGAGCTTCACTATGTATCTCAGTACTGTATGTGGGGAAGGCGAGTCCATGGCCTTTTATCTCAAAACCATTGAAAACCTCTTCAGCACAATATCCAGCATACTCGACGGCAAGGTAAGGACTTATCTATGTATCTTGTGATGTAAGTGTAGACATATTGTCAATGCCTTGTTTAATAAGTATGTCACAGGTTACACATTTTTATTCTTTATAAAGATATAAGTGTATATCTATAGATGTTTTATGTGATGTCAAAATATGATTTATAGTGGATGCCTTTAAAATAATCTTTTCCTGATTTTTGTTTATAGTATTCGCTTAAACTAACATCTGACAGGAGTATGAAGTTGTTTACACTGGATTATCTCCCTTACTTCTTCAACGGTTTTATTCACCACAAATGGTAAGTATTTTATATAAATATACCCTACTTCTATACACTATATGGAGTTTATAGTACAGTAAAACATAGTTATAACGAATTCTCAGGGGACCGACTGAATCAGTTCGTTATATTGATAGTTCGTATAACGTATACGCGTATTACGAATTTTTTTGTTTTTTTTCCTAAAAACTTTGCTGTATGAAAATATTAAAATAAAAATACAAGGAATTAAAAATTAAAAGCGATGCAATTATTTTAAGTCAGTTATAACTTTCTGTCAAAACTTTTCGCGTGAGGCAAGTGTGTACAAAGTACTAAAAGCATCTGACATATCATTTTGAAACTCCAGAAAACAGCTTATCTCGTGTAAATAACCACTCGCCGTAGCACCACTGATTACAGAATCTTCCGCATCTGTCTGTATTTTCTCCTCGTCCTCGTCCGAATGTTCATAACGTCTTTTACAACATCTGCATCAGTCATCTCCGTAGAATTACTGATGAAATCAGTCGCGGTGACCTTTACCCCGGAAGTCTCGTTTTCATTAGCTCTCAGTCGCTTGATGATAAAGCCATTGCGAAACATACATGTACTGTGTACACACTAATTAGACATCTAAGAATGGATTAACAACTCGACATAAACATCGATAAAACAACTCACTTTATTCAGAAGTCATTGAAAACACAACTCACCGATTCAATAGGCGTACAAATATATATCCTGATATTGCCATCGGGCGCTTCTTGGTGACATGGTCATGATCACGAGGGCATGAATTTCCATCTTGGAAGATGGGTTCGTACTATAGTGTTAAAATAACATGGAATTTCAGCCGACAGGACCGCTAAATTGGTTTGTTATAGACAATATTTCGCTATGTGAAATTCGTGATATAATTATAGAATTACATTGATGTAAGAGGGAGAATAGCTGGGGAATGGGGATCAGTTCGCAATATCCATAAAATCGCTATAAGTGTGTTCGTACTAAACATGTTTTACTGTATAGATATACTTTGACACACTTTGAATAGTTGATATTAGAAATTGAAATTAGTTCATGCTTAAATCAGATCAACTTTCCAAGAGCAATTAAAAATTGTACATTCCAATCTAGATAATATAAAGAATCTTCATTTTGTTAAGCATGTATCGGAGAGGTTCAGTAAATAGGTTTAAGATTGAGTACAGATTGGGCTATTTATAGCAGTAATTACCTACAACCATCTATAGATGGTTCTCTTTTACAGAGAGGGAGACATGTTATAATAAACGTGGGACATACCCCAGCCTCTCAAAATACAAACAAACCGCAGCCTCTCAAAACACAGACATACCCCAGCCTCCCAAAACACAGACATACCACAGCCTCCAAAACCACAGACATACCCCAGCCTCCCAAAACACAGACATACCCCAGCCTCTCAAAACACAGACATACCCCAGCCTCTCAAAACACAGACATACCCCAGCCTCTCAAAACACAGACATACCCCAGCCTCCCAAAACACAGACATACCACAGCCTCTCAAAACACAGACATACCCCAGCCTCTCAAAACCCAAATATTTTAACCTCATGCATGTATCGCGTATTATCCCCATATTAATACTAGTTCTTCCGTTTTCTAATGCATTCTTGTCCTGGCCCTGACTTTTGATATGTTATAGATATCACAATGAAACATGAAAGTATCTGGTTCCCTTCATCAGCCAAAGGCCACATCACCTCAACCACGGGGCCGCGGTGGTCGAGTGGTTAAGGTGTCCCAACACTTTATTACTAGCCTTCCACCTCTGGGTTGCCAGTTCGAAACCTATGTGGGGCGGTTGCCAGGTACTGACCGTAGGTCGGTAGTTTTTTTCCGGGTACTCCGGCATTCCTCCACCTCCAAAACCTGGCACGTCCTTAAATGACCCTGGCTGTTAATAGGACATTAAACAAAATAAACCAAACCAAACCTCAACCACATTGGTAATGGTATAAACATACAGAGAAATCAGCTACCTTTTTGTATGTTTATTACTACAGCAACTCGGATAATATCACAGCCCATGTATGTTTATTATTACAGCAACTCGGATAATATCACAGCCCATGTATGTTTATTATTACAGCAACTCAGATAATATCACAGCCCATGTATGTTTATTATTACAGCAACTCAGATAATATCACAGCCCATGTATGTTTATTATTACAGCAACTCGGATAATATCACAGCCCATGTATGTTTATTATTACAGCAACTCAGATAATATCACAGCCCATGTATGTTTATTATTACAGCAACTCAGATAATATCACAGCCCATGTATGTTTATTACTACAGCAACTCAGATAATATCACAGCCCATGTATGTTTATTACTACAGCAACTCGGATAATATCACAGCCCATGTATGTTTATTACTACAGCAACTCGGATAATATCACAGCCCATGTATGTTTATTACTACAGCAACTCGGATAATATCACAGCCCATGTATGTTTATTACTACAGCAACTCGGATAATATCACAGCCCATCGCCTGTTCCTCTACATCTGCTCCCTGATTGGTGTAAAGCTTGATGACAGCGACCCCTGTGAACAAGCATTAGACCCCGCACTTCTAGGGGTGATAACCGGTCTACTGAGGATGGCCCACGAGGCAGATATTTATCATGTTGCCAACGACAACGCGGCCGGTGGTCAACAACTACAGGCTTATAGGACAGTTCTGGACGTCATACTGCGGAGCGACAGGTAAGAACAGCTCAGTATATGTGGGTGGGCAGGTGGCAAGGTATATATATCGAGGTTACATAACGAGTGGTTGTTGGATATGAAATTTATTTCACACGAGTAAGTTATTTTTTAAAAGTTACAAAAGACACGAGCTTTAGCGAGTGTATTTTGTAACTTTAAAAAAATAATTTACGAGTGTGAACTAAATTCCATATCCAACAATTACGAGTCATGTGACTTGTTTCTACCACTATAATATCACCTTGAATCAAAGGGAAATGTGGCCATGTATAATTTCGTGTATGCAAATAAAGTGTACCGGTGATGTCCGGGACCATGTGATGTGACGTCATTCGATTATTGATGACGTCAATAACAATTGCATCTTGGTCAAAGTTTGAATTCTTGACCAATCAAAAGACCGGATGGTCATATACCACTAGTGGTATTTAAGATATATTTATCCAACGGTCGGCATATTTATACAATGGCTTGAGAGTGGAATAACACGGCGTATTGTGGTAGAAATTACTGTCTTCTTTCACCAAGGTGACCTGGATTGGATTCAATCGTGAGACGTGTTTAAGGTACTGGGGCTTCCTCTTTCGTTGATGCCTTTGTTCACTTCCATCCAGGCCAACTGGAGTGATTATTAATATACAATTTATCTATGACTTATATTTGTAAATTGTTGTATTTTAGAAATGTTCAATGTTATAATTTTTATTATGGTGTTGAATCGTCTGGTTTCTTGTTATCGACTCCCAGTATGAGGGTCCAGTATGAGGGTAACCAGAAGTGCCAGGGACCTTGAAGGTTTCTCCAACTAGTGACTGTTATATACAAACTCATTCAGACAAGGTTGGCACAACATTTTACTTCAGAAGTGTTTTAAAAAAAGATGGATTTAAAATTGGCAACATGTTTTGTTACTATATAATTATACCCCCGCAACGAAGTTAGTGGGGTATACTGGAATCAGGTTGTCCATCCGTCCGTCCCTCCGTCCGTCTGTCTGTCTGTAGACGCATTTTGTCCGGACAACTCCTCCTAAACGGATGGGCCAATTCCGATGAAACTTCACACGAATATTAATGATCATATGTAGATGTGCATGCCGCTTTATTTTTGTTCAAAATTATGGTTGCTATGGCAACTGGTCACTATAAAAAGGTTTTCTGATAAGAACCATAACTTTTAAGTTTGTCCGGACAACGACAACTCCTCCTAAACCGAAGGGCCGATTTCAATGAAACTTCACACAAATATAGAGGACCATGTGTAGATGTGCATGCCACTTTTTTTTTTTTTTTTCAAAATTATGGTTGCTATGGCAACTGGTCACTATAAAAAGGTTTTCTGATAAGAACCATAACTTTTAAGTTTGTCCGGACAACGACAACTCCTCCTAAACCGAAGGGCCGATTTCAATGAAACTTCACACAAATATAGAGGACCATGTGTAGATGTGCATGCCACTTTTTTTTTTTTTTTTTCAAAATTATGGTTGCTATGGCAACTGGTCACTATTTTACTGGGTTATCTTAGTTAGCCTCTTATTAACAGTTTCAATTCACCATTGACTCGTGCAGATTGCGGGGGTAATAGTCAGCCATCCTGGCGACAGTTCTAGTTATGTTATGCTGATATAGTTTTGGAAAGGCGGGGCCGTGGTGGCTGAGTGGTTGAGGTGTCCCGACACTTTATCACTAGCCCTCCACCACTGGGTTGCGAGTTCGAAACCTACGTGGGGCAGTTGCCAGGTACTGACCGTAGGCCGGTGGTTTTTCTCCAGGTACTCCGGCTTTCCTCCACCTCCAAAACCTGGCACATCCTTAAATGACCCTGGCTGTTAATAGGACATTAAACAAAAACAAACCAAACCAAATAGTTTAGATTTGGAAACTGAAAAACAAAGATTTTATGACCAAGATTTTGATTTATAAGAGGTACTAATTACAGATGTCCTGCAGTGTACAGCTGCCTCCAACAGTTGTTGTATCTCAACCACATGATCTTGGAACCGAGGATAACAGAAGTTCTCGCCTTGTGTCTTCTGAATCCGGCCCAGGTATTAATAACATTGTACTGTAAATCACTTATATTTCGCGTGGGATTTATTTTTTTCGTTAATTCGCAAGGAGATTACAACACAAATTCAAATCCCTTGCGAATATTTATATTTGAATGACAAGAATAAGTGGCGTCCATTTTGAATCTACCGTAATATTTAGTTGGTGAACAGCGCATGTGGGTTAATGTTGCATTTATAATTAAAAAGAACAAAAATCGTCATGTTTTCATATAAATTCAATATTGAATGATTTCCCGGTCAGTTCTGTTTGTTTTCTTGATCGGATTTTAATGTTAGGTGTCCAACGTCTTTATCGGGATGTTTTTGTCGGTCCTCCTGTTCTCGCGTGGTCACGTGACCGGCACGAAGGACTACATTAACACTTGGTCGGTAAATATGGCCAGAGCACCCGACCAACGTATTTTGTCGTACAAACAAATATGATGCAATTATTCATCGTGCTAAGAAACCGAGAAAAAGTGCTGTACATTCTTCTATTTATTCAAGTATGGTTACATAACGGCGTTATAAACTGGTCTTAATTGACGAAGTGCCGATTAATTGACTACTTTTTAAGTAATTTTGACGATGTTTGTCATTTTCGTAAGAATGTACAGCACTTCTCGTTGTTCTCATACAATTACCTTCACGCTCTTTCCTGTTTCATAGTTATTGATTTAGGGTAGTCGGGTGCTCTAGAACGATTTATAGAGCAAGTGCTAATGTTCATTCTCCAATATTGGAACTCTTCAGTGTTTTAAGTATCGAAATCGGCATATAGAAAAGAACAAACGTTAATAAACGAATGCAATGGATCGTAATTAATTCAAATAATTATTTACAGACGATTTCCAAAGACATCAGGTATAGTTAGACGTTTTCGGCTGTACAAACAAGTTTGTAAATTCGACACTGTGATAAAACCACCGTCCTCGTCGTTGCCATGACAGCCGATCGAAGCTCCGATCACGAATGCACTGTCAAAGTGAAAGTTGAAGTATTTTTCGCAACATGCCGTTTAAACTTAAAATTACATTCACACCTCATATTGATTGGGGTTGTTTAATCATACCTGATCAATTGAATTGTAAGAAAACTAACAAAAACACTAAAAAACACAGAATGAAGCCTTCGTGTCAGGCAGTGCAGACACAACGCGGGATCTGTAAACAATGTGACGTCATTGGAATGTACAAGTTGCAACAATGTACAACAATGTATTTTTTACATGAATACACTAATGAGCAACAAAACGGGACGCAACATTAACCCACATGCGAGACATCGCCGTTAAATTTATAATAGAATAATAGATTATATACTTGTATCAGATTGTAATTTCATATCACAAAACACTATATATGAACGGACGTGATAGCTTTACTTACATTGAAAACAACTCACTTCACTCTCCACATGGAAATATCGCCGACCTGTTAACGTCATTCGCGAATTTAAAGTCATTTTGAGTTCAGAATTTGCGAAATTATGTATTTGCGAATAAGTCGAATGAGGTGAGTTCGCGAAATTAAGTACTCTCGAAATATAAGTGATTTACAGTATACAGCCATCCGAAATGTCATGATAACATGATGACTGCTAAGATCAGTAACCATAAGCAGTGATAAATGTTCAATTTTGAGAATAATAGGGAAACAAGATGGCTGAATGCAGCCATCTTGGATTAAGACAGTTGGAAGAATTTTATCACTATTTCTTGAGTAGTATAGGAGGATATGTTTTTCAAACTTCTATTTATAGTTTCGGTCCCCATAATCGTGTTCTGCACATCAGTCTTGAAACCTGTCAAAAAACAAAATGGCTGACTTATAACTGGCATTGTTTACGTTGTATCATTGACTTTACTATCGCAACGTTTTCAAAGGTCTGATTTCTTATTTTCAGCAGTGTGATGTGGCTGACAAATTTCTCACAGAACTGATAACCACTTATGGCAAGTTACGACAGGTTCCAAAGTGGATAGAGAAAGTCTTGGTGAGTGTGGAACAATCTAAACTTACAAGCTGGCCAGGCTTTCCAACTTTCTTCTGTCAGAGGTGAGTTTTTGTAATTACAGGACTTACGATATGTACAGGTGGACATTTTTGTCCAGTTTATTTATATTTATTAGCCCACCATCATCAGATGGTGGGCTATTCAAATCGCCCTGCGTCCGTGGTCCGTGGTCCGTCCGTCCGTCCGTCCCTCCGTCCGTCCGTAAACAATTCTTGTTATCGCTAATCCTCAGAAAGTACTGAAGAGATCTTTCTCAAACTTCATATGTAGGTTCCCCTTGGTGCCTAGTTATGCATATTGCATTTTGGGACCGATCAAAAAACAACATGGCCGACAGGCAGCCATCTTGGATTTTGACAATTGAAGTTTGTTATCGCTATTTCTGAGAAAGTACTGAAGGGATCTTTCTCAAATTTCATATGTAGGTTCCCCTTGGTGCCTAGTTATGCATATTGCATTTTGGGACCGATCGGAAAACAAGATGGCCGACAGGCAGCCATCTTGGATTTTGACCATTGAAGTTTGTTATCGCTATATCTGAGAAAGTACAGAAGGGATCTTTCTCAAATTTCATATGTAGGTTCCCCTTGGTGCCTAGTTATGCATATTGCATTTTGGGACCGATCGGAAAACAAGATGGCCGACAGGCAGCCATCTTGGATTTTGACCATTGAAGTTTGTTATCGCTATTTCTGAGAAAGTACAGAAGGGATCTTTCTCAAATTTCATATGTAGGTTCCCCTTGGTGCCTAGTTATGCATATTGCATGTTGGGACCGACCGAAAAACAAGATGGCCGACAGGCAGCCATCTTGGATTTTGACCATTGAAGTTTGTTATCGCTATTTCTGAGAAAGTACAGAAGGGATCTTTCTCAAATTTCATATGTAGGTTCCTCTTGGTGCCTAGTTATGCATATTGCATTTTGGGACCGATCAAAAAACAACATGGCCGACAGGCAGCCATCTTGGATTTTGACAATTGAAGTTTGTTATCGCTATTTCTGAGAAAGTACTGAAGGGATCTTTCTCAAATTTCATAGGTAGGTTCCCCTTGGTGCCTAGTTATGCATATTGCATTTTGGGACCGATCGGAAAACAAGATGGCCGACAGGCAGCCATCTTGGATTTTGACCATTGAAGTTTGTTATCGCTATTTCTGAGAAAGTACTGAAGGGATCTTTCTCAAATTTCATATGTAGGTTCCCCTTGGTGTCTTATTATGCATATTGCATTTTGGGACCAATCAGAAAACAAGATAGCCGACAGGCAGCCATCTTGGATTTTGACCATTGAAGTTTGTTATCGCTATTTCTGAAAAAGTACAGAAGGGAGCTTCTCAAATTTCATATGTAGGTTCCCCTTGGTGCCTAGTTATGCATATTGCATTTTGGGACCGATCGGAAAACAACATGGCCGACAGGCAGCCATCTTGGATTTTGACCATTGAAGTTTGTTATCGCTATTTCTGAGAAAGTACTGAAGGGATCTTTCTCAAATTTCATATGTAGGTTCCCCTTGGTGTCTTATTATGCATATTGCATTTTGGGACCAATCAGAAAACAAGATGGCCGACAGGCAGCCATCTTTGATTTTGACCATTGAAGTTTGTTATCGCTATTTCTGAGAAAGTACAGAAGGGATCTTTCTCAAATTTCATATGTAGGTTCCCCTTGGTGCCTAATTATGCATATTGCATTTTGGGACCGATCGGAAAACAAGATGGCCGACAGGCAGCCATCTTGGATTTTGACCATTGAAGTTTGTTATCGCTATTTCTGAGAAAGTACAGAAGGGATCTTCCTCAAATTTCATATGTAGGTTCCCCTTGGTGCCTAGTTATGCATATTGCATTTTGAGACCAATCAAAAAACAAGATGGCCGACAGGCAGCCATCTTTGATTTTGACAAATGAAGTTTGTTATCACTATTTCTGAGGAAGTACTGAAGGGATCATTCTCAAATTTCATATGTAGGTTCCCCTCAGTGCCTAGTTATGCATATTGCATTTTGAGACCAATCAGAAAACAACATGGCCGACAGGCAGCCATCTTGGATTTTGACAATTGAAGTTTGTTATTGCTATTTCTCAGAAAGTACTGAAGGAATCTTTCTCAAATTCCATATAAAGGTTCCCCTTGGTGCCTAAATCTTAAATTTCATATATAGGTTTCCCTTGTTTGAAAAGTACTAGAGGTTTCTTCTGAATTTACACAGACTAGTAAGACTTAGAAGAAGAGAAAAGTAGAGAAAAGTAGAGAAAAGATCAATCTGACATGGAACCTATGAAGAACATTCAATGGTGGGCGCCAAGATCCCTCTGGGATCTCTTGTTATATATTTAACTTAGTATGTAATGTAAGATAGGGCCGCGGTGGCTGAGTGGTTAAGGTGTCCCGACACTTTAACACTAGCCCTCCACCTCTGGGTTGAGAGTTCGAAACCTACGTGGGGCAGTTGCCAGGTACTGACCGTAGGCCGGTGGTTTTTCTCCGAGTTCTCCTGCTTTCCTCCACCTCCAAAACCTGGCACGTCCTTAAATGACCCTGGCTGTTAAAAGGACGTTAAACAAACAAATGTAATGTCATCAGTTAGATTTCTAATTCAGTTTTCATTTTAGTGAAATTTCACTAAAATGAAAAGTAGTTGCATAATCAGACATTTTCTTGATAATTATAAAGATGTCATTACTAATCACGGATTGAGCTGTGTGTTACGTGAGATCCCATCATAAGATTATTAATGATTGTAGGTTTAATGAGGTGGTGCAGTCTCTCCCCCAGGGGGCAACAGTCGACATTTGGGGCAACTTACTCAAGGTGATCACCACCAAATACCTTCCACAGCTAATGGCCGACTCGGGTAAGGGAGATATGGATTGGAATTACAAATATACATCAAGTACAACTACGTCAGGTACGATTAGCATCCATTTATGTTAATACATTGCAATCCAGGTATTCATATCATCGTATGGACGACTTCCACAATAATCATGTCAGGATATCGGATTGACTATCACTCTGACGCTGTTGTGGCGCAGCGGTATAAGCTGCGGGTATTTCTGGCTAGGCGATTGGGTGCCGTAGAGCGTGAGTTCGAGGCCCGGTCAGGGCACAAGCAATAAAGTTGTCTTCCTTCGTCAATTGTGTTACTATGTTATATATCAAATAATTAGCACAATGTATCATATACACTATGTGTTGGTGATCCGAAGATAAATATTTGAATTTCCAGTCGTAGATGTATTCAATGAATATTTGTGATATGTGTACAATTTGCATCCATGTATGTAAATACATTGCGATCCAGGTATTCATATCATCTAATAAACAACTGCCACTATGATCATGTCAGGGTATCGGGCCGAATATCACTCTGCCATTGTAATGTTCTTTTTAAGAATGCCGATGTGGCACAGCGGTATCTGGCTAGGCGATTGGGTGCTGTAGATCGTGAGTTCGAGGCACAGTCAGGGCACGAGTCAAAAAGTTGTCTTCCTTCGTCAATTGTGTAACTGTGTTATATCTCAAATAATTAGCACAATGTATCATATACACTATGTGTTGGTGATCCGAAGATAAAGATTTGAATTTCCTGTCGTAGTTGTACTCGATGAATATATAAATATATCTCGAAACTGATGAATCTTATTAAATTGTGTATTGTGTATTGTGTGTATTGTGTATTGTGTTGTCTACAGGAGACAGGGGAGGTAAGCTGGTCTGTGTTGCTGACCTTGTACAACTTTACCTGAGGAATGTACGGATAGCAGACTACTCCATCACAGATCTGACCTCCGCCAAGGTCGACCAGCTGATGACAACAATGGAAACTGACGTTCTGGTTTCCCTTTTGGATTTGTGTTTAGAGAAGAAAGATGTATGACACTTCTGTGTAAACTATAAACTAGACTAAAAACCTGTACTGGACAACACTTGTGTGTAAACTATAAACTAGACTAAAAACCTGTACTGGACAACACTTTTGTGTAAACTATAAACTAGACTAAAAACCTTCTGTACTGGACAACACTTCTGTGTAAACTATAAACTAGACTGAAAACCTTCTGTACTGGACAACACTTTTGTGTAAACTATAAACTAGACTAAAAACCTTCTGTACTGGACAACACTTCTGTGTAAACTATAAACTAGACTGAAAACCTTCTGTATACTGGACAACACTTCTGTGTAAGCTATAAACTAGACTAAAACCTTCTATACTGGACAAAACTTCTGTGTAAACTATAAACTAGACTAAAAACCTTCTATACTGGACAACACTTCTGTGTAAACTATAAACTAGACTAAAAACCTTCTATACTGGACAACACTTCTGTGTAAACTATAAACTAGACTAAAAACCTTCTGTACTGGACAACACTTCTTTGTAAACTATAAACCAGACTAAAAACCTTCTGTACTGGACAACACTTCTGTGTAAACTATAAACCAGACTAAAAACTTGTACTGGACAACACTTCTGTGTAAACTATAAACCAGACTAAAAACCTTCTGTACTGGACAACACTTTTGTGTAAACTATAAACTAGACTGAAAACCTTCTGTACTGGACAACACTTCTGTGTAAGCTATAAACTAGACTAAAAACCTTCTATACTGGACAACACTTCTGTGTAAACTATAAACTAGACTAAAAACCTTCTGTACTGGACAACACTTCTGTGTAAACTATAAACTAGACTAAAAACCTTCTATACTGGACAACACTTCTGTGTAAACTATAAACTAGACTAAAAACCTTCTGTACTGGACAACACTTCTGTGTAAACTATAAACTAGACTAAAAACCTTCTGTACTGGACAACACTTCTGTGTAAACTATAAATTAGACTAAAACCTTCTGTACTGGACAACACTTCTGTGTAAACTATAAACTAGACTAAAAACCTTCTGTACTGGACAACACTTCTGTGTAAACTATAAACTAGACTAAAAACCTTCTATACTGGACAACACTTCTGTGTAAACTATAAATTAGACTAAAAACCTTCTGTACTGGACAACACTTCTGTGTAAACTATAAACTAGACTGAAAACCTTCTGTACTGGACAACACTTCTGTGTAAACTATAAATTAGACTAAAAACCTTCTGTACTGGACAACACTTCTGTGTAAACTATAAACTAGACTAAAAAAAAACCTTAAAATAAGCAGGATTTTAGACAAATTGATAGAGAATGGATTTAAATGCATATGTTATCATAGATTGAAAACGAGTCAATATTTCTAATGTTGAAATCCCTGTGTCTGATTATGCTAATTCTTTATGGCGTGTTGTATATTTATAGTAACCATCCTAACTCTCGCGTTCTGTCCTGTATAATTGATGTATTTTTACAGATGTCAATCTACCTTACCCCTGGGGAAACTGATCCTGTGTGTCATGTTAATTTTTTAGGTATTTTTACGGTCCTCTGTTAAATATTGAACAGTCCTCGGCTGTACCCTTTGTTTCATGTTAAATTTGTAGGTATTTTTACAGTCCTCACTGTACAATGTATGTCATGTTACATTTTTAGGTATTTTTACGGTCCTCGGCTGAACCCTTTGTTTCACGTTAAATTTTAGGTATTTTTACGGTCCTCTGTTAAACCCCTTTGTTTCATGTTAAATTTGTAAGTATTCTTACGGTCCTCACTGTACAATGTGTTTCATGTTAAATTTTTTAGGTATTTTTATGGACCTCGGCTGAACCCTTTGTTTCATGTTAAATGTTATAGGTATTTTTACGGTCCTCGGCTGTACCCCTTGGGACTCTCCTCTTGTGTAACGTATGGGGAGAACTTCGCATGCTGATGGGACACTACAAACAAAAACTGCCAGGTTTACAACTGACCAACCTGGCTGAGGAGAACACGGTCAGTCCGGTCATTCTTCATACCTACTGGTCAGCTGATAATTGGGCAAAGCTGCAGAAGGCTGTTGACAAGTCAAAACACAAGAGTGTGAAGTACTGCTGGGTAAGATGTGTTGTCGATCTCACTGAGTTTGATAATCATTTTATATTGTGATATGTGTCTGAGGAGATCGTCGATCTCACTGAGTTTGATAATCATTTTATATTGTGATATGTGTCTGAGGAGATCGTCGATCTCACTGAGTTTTGTGATCATTTTATATCGTGATATGTGTTTTGAGGAGATCGTCGTTCTCACTGAGTTTTATAATCATTTTATATCGTGCTATGTGTCTGAGGAGATCATCGATCTCACTGAGTTTTGTGATCATTTTATATCGTGATATGTGTCTGAGGAGTGACATGTAAATAATGAGTTATTCCTGTACATCTGTCATAGATATCTCATTAAGATTGAAATAATTATATTCTTATAGATAAAGGTTCACGAGTCCAAAGTTTGGGGTAAATTAAGTTACGGATATCAATGGTGACAGAAAGAGTGAAAACAAAACTGGCAAAGAATAACTGAAATCAAACCAGTTGTTTGGAATTGTGTGATTAAGACAGTTGTATGGAATTGTGTGATTAAGACAGTTGTTTGGAATTGTGTGATTAAGACAGTTGTATGGAATTGTGGGATTTAGACAGTTGTTTGGAATTGTGTGATTAAGACAGTTGTATGGAATTGTGTGATTAAGACAGTTGTATGATATTGTGTGATTAAGACAGTTGTATAGAATTGTGTGATTAAGACAGTTGTATGGAATTGTGGGATTTAGACAGTTGTTTGGAATTGTGTGATTAAGACAGTTGTATGGAATTGTGGGATTTAGACAGTTGTTTGGAATTGTGTGATTAAGACAGTTGTATGGAATTGTGTGATTAAGACAGTTGTTTGGAATTGTGTGATTAAGACAGTTGTATGGAATTGTGTGATTAAGACAGTTGTATAGAATTGTGTGATTAAGACAGTTGTATGATATTGTGTGATTAAGACAGTTGTTTGGAATTGTGTGATTTAGACAGTTGTATGGAATTGTGTGATTAAGACAGTTGTATGATATTGTGTGATTAAGACAGTTGTATAGAATTGTGTGATTAAGACAGTTGTATAGTTTGGTTTGGTTTGGTTTATTTTATTTAACGTCCTATTAACAGCTAAGGTCATATAAGGACGTCCTCCCGTGCGTGCGACATGTATGCGTGTGGTGAGTGTGTATGTGTGTTTTGGGAGGCTGCGATATGTTCGTGTTAAGTCTCCTTGTGATAGGCCGGAACTTTTGCCGATTTAAAGTGCTATCTCACTGAAGCATACTGCCGAAGACACCTAGGAGCACACCCCACCCGGTCACATTATACTGACAACGGGCCAACCAGTTGTATAGAATTGTGTGATTAAGACAGTTGTATGATATTGTGTGATTAAGACAGTTGTATGGAATGGTGTGATTTAGACAGTTGTATGGAATTGTGTGATTAAGACAGTTGTATAGAATTGTGTGATTAAGACAGTTGTATAGAATTGTGTGATTAAGACAGTTGTATGATATTGTGTGATTAAGACAGTTGTATAGAATTGTGTGATTAAGACAGTTGTATAGAATTGTGTGATTAAGACAGTTGTATGATATTGTGTGATTAAGACAGTTGTATGGAATCGTGTGATTAAGACAGTTGTATAGAATTGTGTGATTAAGACAGTTGTATAGAATTGTGTGATTAAGACAGTTGTATAGAATTGTGTGATTAAGACAGTTGTATGGAATTGTGTGATTAAGACAGTTGTATGATATTGTGTGATTAAGACAGTTGTATAGAATTGTGTGATTAAGACAGTTGTATGATATTGTGTGATTAAGACAGTTGTATGGAATTGTGTGATTAAGACAGTTGTATGATATTGTGTGATTAAGACAGTTGTATAGAATTGTGTGATTAAGACAGTTGTATAGAATTGTACGATTTAGACAGTTGTATGGAATTGTGTGATTAAGACAGTTGTATGGAATTGTGTGATTAAGACAGTTGTATGATATTGTGTGATTAAGACAGTTGTATGATATTGTGTGATTATATCTAATTATTATGTTGTTACAGGATCTGCTGACTCACCAGGTACTGAGGCTGACGTTATTGTCAGTTACACCTTCATCAACCAATGTTTTGCCTCAGCTGACCAGAGTACTAGATAGACTGTTCCTGGGGTCGACTGATAACACGTCGAGTAATGACTGGGATGGAACGGTAAGATTGTGTACGTCGAGTAATGACTGGGATGGAACGGTAAGATTGTGTACGTCAAGTAATGACTGGGATGGAAAGGTAAGATTGTGTACGTCAAGTAATGACTGGGATGGAACGGTAAGATTGTGTACGTGATGGAACGGTAAGATTGTGTACGTCGAGTAATGACTGGGATGGAACGGTAAGATTGTGTACGTCGAGTAATGACTGGGATGGAACGGTAAGATTGTGTACGTCGAGTAATGACTGGGATGGAACGGTAAGATTGTGTACGCCAAGTAATGACTGGGATGGAACGGTAAGATTGTGTACGTCGAGTAATGACTGGGATGGAACGGTAAGATTGTGTACGTCAAGTAATGACTGGGATGGAACGGTAAGATTGTGTACGTCGAGTAATGACTGGGATGGAACGGTAAGATTGTGTACGCCAAGTAATGACTGGGATGGAACGGTAAGATTGTGTACGCCAAGTAATGACTGGGATGGAACGGTAAGATTGTGTACGTCGAGTAATGACTGGGATGGAACGGTAAGATTGTGTACGTCGAGTAATGACTGGGATGGAACGGTAAGATTGTGTACGTCGAGTAATGACTGGGATGGAACGGTAAGATTGTGTAAAGAGAACTACTCATGGATGATCAGTGTTAACTCTTTCCATAACGTTGTCGACATAAATATGCTCTCCCCTTCTCCACTGTCGACTTTCGTCCACATAAAAATGCTAATCCCCTTCTCCACTGTCGACTTTAGTCAACATAAAAATGCTAATCCCATTCTCCACTGTCGACTTTCGTCAACATAAAAATGAAAATCCCCTTCTCCACTGTCGACTTTAGTCAACATAAAAATGCTAATCCCCTTCTCCACTGTCGACTTTAGTCAACATAAAAATGCTAATCCCATTCTCCACTGTCGACTTTAGTCAACATAAAAATGCTAATCCCCTTCTCCACTGTCGACTTTAGTCAACATAAAAATGCTAATCCCATTCTCCACTGTCGACTTTCGTCAACATAAAAATGAAAATCCCCTTCTCCACTGTCGACTTTAGTCAACATAAAAATGCTAATCCCCTTCTCCACTGTCGACTTTAGTCAACATAAAAATGCTAATCCCATTCTCCACTGTCGACTTTAGTCAACATAAAAATGCTAATCCCATTCTCCACTGTCGACTTTCGTCAACATAAAAATGAAAATCCCCTTCTCCACTGTCGACTTTAGTCAACATAAAAATGCTAATCCCCTTCTCCACTGTCGACTTTAGTCAACATAAAAATGCTAATCCCATTCTCCACTGTCGACTTTAGTCAACATAAAAATGCTAATCCCATTCTCCACTGTCGACTTTCGTCAACATAAAAATGCTAATCCCATTCTCCACTGTCGACTTTCGTCAACATAAAAATGCTAATCCCATTCTCCACTGTCGGCTTTAGTTATCACAAAAATCCTCTCCCCCTTCCCAACTGCAAAGGTCATTTTCCTTTTCTTCTTTATTTTGAAGAGTAATAATAAACAAATGCAGCCAAAATTAATTCTTTTGTAAACATTCAAAATACTTTTTGTACAGGTATTCAGTGTTACGGAGCGGAATTACAATACAGCTAAATGGAGCTTGCTGGAGACAACACTACCCCTCGTTTCTCAGTGTTTAGAAGACCGACATGTGAAGATTATCGCTGATTTTATAGTACAGCAGTATCTGGCAGATAATGTATCATGTCAAAGGTAGGGTGACGTCCAAAGTTCTGTAGCCACTCTGTAACTAAAAGGTAGGGTGACGTCCAAAGTTCTGTAGACACTTTGTACACTAAAAGGTAGGGTGACGTCCAAAGTTCTGTACATGTGTAACTAAAAGGTAGGGTGACGTCCAAAGTTCTGTAGACACTTTGTACACTAAAAGGTAGGGTGACGTCCAAAGTTCTGTAGACACTTTGTACACTAAAAGGTAGGGTGACGTCCAAAGTTCTGTACATGTGTAACTAAAAGGTAGGGTGACGTCCAAAGTTCTGTAGACACTGTGTAACTAAAAGGTAGGGTGACGTCCAAAGTTCTGTAGACACTGTG